>NW_027225213.1:0-106716 GCF_041296235.1 Equus asinus
AAATGGGCAAAGGGGGTCAATTATATGGTGATGAATGGAAACTACACTTTTGGTGGTGAGCACGCTGTAGTATATACAGATGTGAAATTATTATGTTGTACACCTGAAACCTATACAATGTTATAAACCAATGTTATCGCAATAAAAAAGAATAAAAGTGGTGAGAGTGGGCATCCTTGTCTTGTTCCTTTTCTTAAAAGGATATCTTTCAGTTTTCACCATTGGGTATGATGTTAGCTGTGGGTTTGTCATATATGGTCTTTATTATGTTGAGGTACTTCCTTCTGTACCCATTTTATTCAGAATTTTTTTTTATCATAAATGGATGCTGAATCTTGTCAAATGTTTTCTCTGCATCTGTTGAGATGATCAAGGACTTTTATCCCTTAATTTATTAATGTGGTCTTTCATGTTGATTGATCTGCAGATTTTGAACCATCCCTGCATTCCTGGAATAAATCCCACTTGATTGAGCTGTATGATCCTTTTAATGTATTGTTGTATTCAGTTTGCTAATATTTTGGTAAGAATTTTTGCATGTATGTTCATCAGAGATACTGGCCTGTAATATTCTTTTTTGGTGGTGTCCCTGTCTGGTTTTGGTTTCAGGGTAATGTTGGCCTTTAAAATGAGTTAGGAAGCATTCCCTCCTCCTCAATTTTTTGGAAGAGTTTGAGAAGGATAAGCATTAAATCTTCCATGAATGTTTGGTAGAATTTACCAGTGAAGCCATCTGGTCCTGGACTTTTATTTTTTGTGAAGTTTTTCATTACCGTTTCAGTTTCCTTACTGGTGTTCTGTTTATTCAGATTTTCTATTTTTTTCATAGTTCAGTCACAGAAGGTTGTATGGTCTAAGAATTTATCCATTTCTTCTAGATTTTCTAATTTGTTGGTGTATAGCCGTTTGTAGTAGTCTCTTATGATCACTTCTATTTCTGTGGTATCAGTTACGGCTTCTCTTATTTCTGTTTTTATGTATTTGAGTCTTCTTTTCTTCTTAGTGAGTCTAGCTAAAAGTTTGTCAGTTTAGTTTATATTTTCAGAGAACCAACTCTTAATTTCACTGATTTTTTTAGTCTCTATTTCGTTTATTTCCCCTGTGATTGTTATTATTTCCTTCCTTCTGCTGATTTTGGACTTGACTTGTTCTTCTTTTTCTACTTCCTTTAGGTGTAAGGTTAGACTGTTTATTTGAGATTTTTCTTGTTTCTTGAGGTAGGTCCCTTTTTGCTGTAACCTACCCTCTTAGTACTGCTTTTGCTGCATCCCATAAATTTGGTATGTCTTATTTTCATTTTCACTTGTCTCTCTGTATTTTTTTATTTCTCCTTTGATTTCATCATTGACCTAATAGTTGTTCAGTAGGATGTTTGGTCTCCACATTTTTGTGATTTTTTTCAGTTTTCTTCTTGTAGTTGATTTCTAGTTTCATACTGTTGTGGTCAGAAAAACTGTGGCTTGGTATTATTTCAATCTTTTAAAATTTATTGAGACTTGTTTTGTCTCCCAACATATGTTTTATCCTTGAGAATTTTCCATGTGCACTTGAGAAGGATGCATATTCTGTTCCTTTTGGATGCAATGTTCTGTATATATTTATTAAGTCTATCTGGTCCAATGTGTCATTTAAGGCCAATGTTTCCTTGTTGACTCGCTACCTGGATGACCTATCCATTGATGCTAGTGGGGTATTAAAGAACCCTACTATTATATTGCTTTCAATTTCTCCCTTTAGTTCTGTCAATAGTTGTTTTATATATTTTGGTGCTCTCCCATTGAGTGCATAAATATTAATTAACGTTATATCTTCTTGAAGGAGTCTCCTTTATCACTATGTAATGTCCATCTTTGTCTCTTGTTACCTTTTTTAGCTTCAAGTCTATTTTGTCTGAAATAAGTATGGCTACACCTGCTTTCTTTTGGTTGCAATTTGCCTGGAGTATCTTCTTCCATTCCTTCATTTTGAGTTTATGCTTGTCTTTAGAGCTGAGATGGGTCTCCTGGAGGCAGCATATTGTTGGGTCTTGTTTTTTAATCCATCTAGCCACTCTTTGCCTTTTGATTGTGAATTCAATCTATTTACATTTAGGGTGATTATTGTTATATGAGGACTTACTACTGCTATTTTATCTTTTGTGTTCTGGTTGTTCTATATTTCCATTGTTTCTTTTCCCTTATGTTTCTGCTTGCCATTTTAGTTTGGTGGTTTTTTTGTGATGTGTTTCTCAGTTTCTCCTTTTGTTTGTATTTGTGTTTCTGCTCTAGATTTTTGTTTTGTGGTTACCATGAGGTTGTATACAATGTCTCAGAGATAAAATAGTCTTTTATCTGTTGATAACATCATATCTTGATTTGCCTATACAGGTTTTCCTCCTCCCCTTTTATGTTTTTGTTGTCTCAAATTATCTCTTTTTATGTTGTGAGTTCATTACCATATTGAAGTAGCTTTAGTTATTTTTAATGGTTTTTTCTCCTTTAACTTTTATGCTACATTAAGTGTTTAACACCCTATTCTGTAATAGCTTTGAAATTACCTGGTTCTCTCTATTTATCACCTTACTCAAAGTTTTACCTTTGCCTTTTCATTTCTGGTAGTAAAGCTCCTTTCAACAGTTCTTGTAAGGCAGGTCTAGTGGTGGTGAACTCTTTCAGCTTTCATTTGTCTGGGAAAGTCTTTATTTCTTCTTTATACCTGAAGGATAATTTTTCTGGATAGAGTATTCTTAGCTGACAGTTTTTATCTTTCAATATTTTGAATATATTGTTCCACTCTTTCTTGGCCTGTAGAGTTTCTGCTGAGAAATCTGATAGCCTAATGGGGGTTCCTCTGTAGGTTACTGTCTTTTCCTTGGCTGTCTTTAAAATTCTTTCTTTGTCCCTGTCTTTTGATAGTTTTAATATAACATGTCTTGGAGACAGTCCTTTTGTGTTGAGATATTTAAGTGTTCTATTAGCTTCACATACTTATATATCCAGTTCTTTCCCTAGGTTTGGGAAGTTCTCAGCTATTACTTCTTTTTTTTTTTCAAAGGTTTTACTTTTTTTCCTTTTTCTCTCCAAAGCCACGTGGTACACAGTTGTGTATTTCTAGTTGTAGGTCCTTCCAGCTGTGGCATGTGGGATGTCGCCCCAGCGTGGCCCAATGTGTGGCACAATGTCCGTGCCCAGGATCCGAACCAGCAAAACCCCAGGTTGCTGAAGCAGAGTGCGTGAACACAACCACTCAGCCATGGGGCTGGCCCTTCAGCTATTATTTCTTTAAGTAGGCTTTCTGCTCCCTTCTCCCTCTCTTCTCCTTCTGGGATACCCCTTATCCTTATGTTGCTTTTTCTAATAGAGTTGGATATTTCTCATAGAATTTCTTCACTTTTAAAAAATCTTAGTTCTCTCTCCTCTTCTACCTGCATCATTTCTAAGTTCTATTTTCAACGTCTCTAATTTTCCCTTCCACATGGTCTGCTCTATTTCCAGTGTTGTCTACTGTCTTTTTCATCTCATTTTTTGAGTTCTTCCACTCCAGAATTTCTGCTTGGTTCTTTTTTAGAATTTCAATCTCTTTGATGAAGTACTCCTTCTGTTTATTAATTTTATTTCTGAGTTCATTGAACTGTCTTTCTGAGTTTTCTTCTAGTTCACTGAGTTTCTTTATGACAGCTATTCAGAATTCTCTGTTGGTTAAATTACAATCTTCCATAACTTCAAGTTTGCTTTCTGGAGAATTGTCATTTTCTTTTTGTAATAACATGTCACCATAATTTTTCATGGTGCTTGAGGAGTTTTTCCTCTGCTGGTGCATTTGTAATAGTGAGTATCTTGCTTATTCAGGTAATGCTTTGTTCACTTTGATTCTGAGCTGCTTCTGGTTGTATTTGAGAACCGGTACTTTCACCCTCCACTGCCTCTGTTAGCAGTGTCCTTGGTGCCCTTGTTGTGCTGCTTGTGCCTCCGATGTTGCTGGTGGCTTGCTGCTGCTGGTGTCTTAGCAGTAGCAGGCATCACCACCAAGGTCCAGGCTGGCGTGTCCCTCTGCTGCTTCCAGTGTTACCTGGTTTGTGGGTTCTCCCCTGCAATGGGGGCAGGGAGAGAATGAGGCAGGAGCTGGGGACATGGGCACTTCTGCCACATCTGAAGTTGTTGGGTCCAGAGGTGCTACTGCCACAGGTGAGGGGCCAGGGTTCAGGCACTGCTCTAGCTGGAGGGGACTGGAGTCACAGGCTCCACTGCCATTTCTACCTGGCTCTTTGCAGATTCATGTGCCACTGTGACTAGGGGGGCTGGAGTCACTTGTGCTGCCTCTACTGCTGTTCCTGGGTTTTCTAGGGGTGCTGGCACCACCACTACTGGGGGTTCTGGGTTTGCAGGCATCATCGCCACTTCAAGTGGGCTGGGGTCACAGGTGCCACCACCAAGGGTAGGTCTATTTTCTAACTCAGTCCTCCTCTCCAAAGGAAACTATGTGTATTCTATGTATCTTTCCAGAAATTACATCAATACAAATTTATTGAGTGATTGAATAAGCAAAATTTTTAATTGAATGTTTACCATACCCCAAGAGTCTTTCTAAGTGCATGGAATAAGGAGTAAACAAAAACTATGTCTTTAACCTCATACAGGTGACACTCTAGTGGGAGGAGACAGATAATATATACACAAATAAATACATAGATATTATGTCTGAAAGTTATAATTTTTAAAAGAAAAAGAAGAGTAAAAAAACAGAAGTGGCAGACAAGAGAGTTGCTATTTTGTACTGAGTTCTGAGAAGGTGACATCTGAGTAGATACCAGAATTAAATGGAAGAAAAAAATTATGGCTATCTCAGGTAAGGGCCTAACAGGCAGAGAATAGCCAGTGCAAATCCTTTAATTAAGAGGGAGCCTGTCGGGCCAGCCCTGATGGCCTAGTGGTTAAAGTTCAGCATGCTCCACTTCAGCAGCCTGGGTTCGGTTCCTAGGTGTGGAACCACACCAGTCATCTGTCAGTGGCCATGTTTGGCGGTGGCTCATATAAAAAAAGAGGAAGATTGGCAACAGATGTTAGTTCAGGGTGAATCTTCCTCAGCAAAAAGAGAAGGAGACTGACTAGTATTCAAGAAAGTGCCAAGAGACCTGATGTGGCTGGAGTGGAGAGAACAAAAGGGAGAGTGGAGGTAAGGCCAGGGGGTAACAAGAGGCAGGGTTATGGTGAGGCTCGGGCGACAGTGAGACTGTGGGTTTATTCTGAGAAAAATTGGGATGGGTGGTCCTGGGCATCTTGAGAGAGGATTAACATGACCTAACTTTCATTGTTAAAGGATCATTCAAACTGGTGTGGTGAGAATAGACTGGCAGTGGGGGTGGGCAAAGATGGAAACATGGAGGTGAGTTCAGAGAGAGATGATGCTGTTTGAGATCAGATGGATAGCAGAAGTTGTGATAACTGGTCATATTCTGGAATATTCTCAAGGTAGCCACAACAGAATTCTCAGGTGCTTTGAAGGTGAACTTGGAGAGAAAGAAGTTAAGCAACAGGACTCCATCGTTTGTGGCCTGGGTAACCAGAAGGTTGGACTTGCCATCAATTAAGATGTAGAGAACTGTGGATTGAGCAGGGGAAAACTGTGGATTTGAGGGGAAGATCATGAATTTAGTATCAGACATTTTTAGTTCGCAGTATCTATTAGGTATCCAAGAAGGGAGAAATTAAGACCTGTTTGCTGATGTGACTGGTTTAATTGAACAGGGGAAATGATGATGCAAGAGAGAGAAGAGTATGCAGGAAGGGGTAGGATCCAGTGCACCGGTGGGGAGACTGTCAGAGTGGAAGACGGCTGTTCAACTTATTGCAAGCTAGAAGATGAGGGAAATGGGCACAGACAAGTGGGTGGGTAGACAGGCTGACAGGAGTCAGTGCAAAGTTTCTTCTGGCTGCTTCTACTTTCATAGTGAAATAGAAAGGAAAATCTTGTTGGAAGGAATTAGTGAATCCATTTTCACTCCCTTGCTTAAAATCTTCCATAGGCTTCCCTTCACCAATAGAATAACATACAAACATTTCATCATGGCCCACAAGGCCCCACAGGACCTGGCGCCATCTACCTCTCTCCACTGCCCAAAATGTTCCAGCTATGGGGGCCTTCTTCCTTCAGTGCCTCAGACACATGGCAAACTTACAAGCTTGGGTTCTTTGACTTACTTGTCCCTCTGTCTGGTAAGCCCTCTCTCCCACCTGCTAAGTTTGGCTAATTCTTATCATATAGGTCTCACCTCAAAGGTCCCCTCCCTCAGCCTTTCTTGAATACCCCATCTAAAGTGGCCTCTCTTCTCATCATGTTATTTTACTTACATGTTTATTCTGTATTGTCTGCTTCTTCCCACAAGAATGTGTTTCATAAGAAACTATCACCCTCACCCCACCTCCACCTTATCACTCTCTCTCTCCTCTGATCTGGCTTTTCCTCTTCTCACCACCACCTGATAGAGACAGAGATAGAGATAGGACTAGAGAGAGAGATTTGTGCACTATCCATCGCCCTCAGAGAATCATAGTTCTATGAGAGCAGGTGCTTTTCTATTCTATTGACCAAGTGCCTCCTGAGCCTAAAATCACATCTGGCACATAGTACGTGCTCATTAAATATTTCTTGATGAACATAATTGGAAAATTAAGTGAAAAAACATATGTAGAGCATATAACAGAGTGCCTGGCACATAGTAAATCTTCAGTAAACGTGAGTGGCTACAATGACAACATAGACAACCATGTCAACAACCATGAGCACAGTTGTGGAAGGCTGATCCTCCTCTGTGCTCTTGAACAGATTCCTTTCGGGTCATCAGAGACTTTCTTTCATTAACTGCACATCCCTTCCTCCTCTTCTCAGGCTGCTTCCTTTCAGCTAAGTATGTGCAAAGTTTTCCCACTATTTTTAAAAAACCAGTTAAAACACACTTTTTTTAACCTTATATTCTATTAGACATAGCCAAATATTTTCACAGTTTAGCAACTAAAATTGTAGTCCATACTAGCTCACAGTTTGTTAACCAAAACACTTCTTGAACAAGCAAACTCGTTTATATTTATTGTTTTTTTCTATTAACTAGTTTCTTTAAGTTGAATGAAACTACTTAATATTTGCATAGTTAAAATATTAATCATTATAAAATAGTATACTGTAGTCCCTCCTTATCTGCAGGGGACACATTCCAATACCTCCAGTGGATGCCTGAAATCACGGATGGTACCAAACCCTAAATATACTATGATTTTTCCCATACATACATACCTATGATAAAGTTTAATTTACAAGTTAGGCACAGTAAGAAATTAACAACAATAATTAATAATAAAATAGAATAATGATAACAACATATTGTAATGAAAGTTACTATTGACCTTAGCAACCTCAGCATATGACTTTTTTTCTTATTAAGTAAAGAACTTTCACCTTTCCACTTAAAGGAAACAATTTATGGCTTCTCTTTGGCATTTCCAAATTGCCAGCATCATTACTCTTGCACTTTTTTGCTATTATTAAGCAAAATAAGGGTTACTTGAACACAAGCACTGCAATACTGACAGCTGATCTGATAACCAAGATTGCTAATGTGACTAGTGGGCAGGTGGTGGGTACAGTGTGGACCCGCTAGACAAAGGGATGGCTCATTTTCGGGGGGAGGGACAGAGCAGGATGGCGTGAGATTTCATCACAACACTCAGCATGGCATACAATTTAAGACTCATTAATTGTTTATTTCTGGAATTTTCCATTTAATATTTTCAGATCGTGAGAGACCTTAAGTAACTGAAATCACAGACAGCAAAACCACGGATAAGGGGAGACTGCTATACAATAAAAGATTGATCCATTATCAAACTCTCCAAAGTAACTAGGCATATTATGTGTATCTTTCCAGAAATCATGTATGCTTATCAAGACATATAAATGTCCTTTGAAAATATCAAATACGACCCTACCGTGCATACAATTCTGCACCTTGGGTTTCTTTCAGCTAATAAAACATCTGGGATGCTTTTCTAAAGTACACATAGGAGCTATATCACTCTTTTTACTGGCTACGTAGTGTTTCATTGTATTGATAAAATGTTGACAAATAAAAATGGCAAGCAATAGGATATATTGGAGTAAACGAGGAAGCCGTTTGGTATAAACCTAATTCGGCCTGACTTTGTTTTTTCCAAAAGGGCCTGACTGTGGCTGTTGAGCACGCATTGTATATCTGCTTGGAAGTCCCTTCACAGCTACATGGCTGCTGAGTTCAGCCAGTATATGATTTCGTGACAGAGGAGAGGCAGGCTGGGTGAAGGCCGTGAAGTGCAATGTGTGTAAAGGAGCGTACCAGGATGATCCTAAACAGCTACGGGTCAGAGCGTTTCTGCACACTGTGCTTTCCTTGAATGGATGTTATAGGTATTCACTCCCACCTCTGGTGAAATGTTTAAAAGCTCTCCTAGTAAAGTGTCCCTTCCAGCTCCTGGCAAGCTGAGCTCAGCAATAGTTTTCATTCATCACATGTCCTTGAGCCTGGGTGTAAACTGCTTGGCACTGAATTAAAAGTCACTTATCAAGAAAATCCTAAAGAGCCACAAGCAGGAGAGTTCCTTGACCATGTGACCTCATAGAATGAATATACAGATAATCTGTCTCAGCTGTAGTGAATGGTTTTAAACCTCTCCTTGGGAGTAGACTTTTCACAGCTACAGAAAGCTGAGTTCACCAGGAGCGTGCTTTCATGACAGAGGAGAGGGAGCCTGAGTGAAGCCCCTGTCCTTCCATGTGTGAGAAGGCACTTAACCAGGTGATCCAAAAAAGCTACAGGCCAGAGATTTTCTGCACAGTGTCCTTTCCTTGAATGGATATGATAGCTATTCTCTCCCAGCTGTAGTGAAACTTTTGATAGCTCTCCTAGGAACATGTCAATCCCAGCTCCTGGCAAGCTGAGCTTCTCAACAGTTTTCCTTCACTACATACAAGTGACAGCCTGTGCGTAGACTGAACTGCAATGTGTTAGAAGTCACTTTTCAATAGATGTTAAGAAGCCACAAGCAGGAGATTTTCTCCACCATGTACCCTCATTGAATGAACAGACAGTTCATCTGTCCCAGGGGCAGTGAGTGCTTTTAAATCTCTCCTTGGAAGAAGTCCCCTCACAGCTACAGGCAACTGAGATCAGCAGGGAGATGCTTCCATGACATGGGAGAGCCTGAGTGAAAGCGGTGAACTGCACTGTGTGAGCCTTACCTAGGCGATCTGAAGCAGCTAGAAGCCATGGCGATTCTGCAGAGTGCACTTTCCTCTAATGGAGCTTATAGATATTCTCTCCCAGCTGTAGAGAAATGGTTAAAAACTCTCCTGGGAGCGCCAACCCCGCGGCCGAGTGGTTAAGTTCACGTGCTCTGCTACGGTGGCCCAGGGTTTTGTTGGTTCGGATCCTGGACGCAGACATGGCACTGCTAATCAGGCCACATTGAGGCGGCGTCCCATGTGCCACAACTAGAAGGACCCACAACTAAAACATACAGCTATTTACTGGGAGGATTTGGGGAGAAAAAGCAGAAGAAAAAGAAAAGATTGGCAACTGACAAATAAAAATGGCAAGCAATAGGATATATTGGAGTATATGAGCAAGCCATTTGGTATAAACCTAATTCGGCCTGACCTTGTTTTTTCCAAAAGGGCCTGACTGTGGCTGTTGAGCACGCATTGCATATCTGCTTAGACATTTCCTGTGGCAAGAACAAAGGCCCTTGAGATAAAGGTGCAACTTCCCCCCACATTGGCATTTCCTTAGGGATAAGCATCTTTCCTTAGGCTAGGAACTGATTGCTGCACTCACCTTGGACCACCAGCTCACCTGTGACAACCCAGCTACAGACAACAGACTGTCACCCTGCTGCGTTCACTGAGACAGCAGACCTACCTGCTGTTTCCATCAATCGCTGTGCGGACAGAGCAGTCTCGCGACTACTGTAAAAGGGACATTTCAATCCTATGTGAAACATCCTCTCTGGGGGTATATAACCACTCTGGGCACCCCACTTCTTTGGTGCCCTTTCTTCCTTCGGGAAGAAAGGCCCCGGGCCATGGTCCTCAGATTTCAGCTCAGAATACACTGTGTCAAATTTTTACTTATAGATTGGTTATGGATTATTTTTGTCAACACAACAGCTGTTAGCTCAGGTGCCAATCTTTAAAAAGAAAAAGCTCTCCTGGGAAATTTCACTTCCTGCTCCTGGCAGGCTGAGTTCAGCAATAGTCTTTCTTCCTCACATAAAAATGAGAGCCTGTGTGTAAACTTGAACAGGAACTTATCAAAAGTCACTATGAGATCATCCTAAAGAACTATAAGCAGGAGTTTTTTCTCAGCACTGTACTGGATGTTACAGATAATGTGTCCCAGCTGTAGTGGCAATTTTAAAAGAAAATTTTAAATCTCTTCTAGAAACAAAACCTTTAACACCTACCAGGAATCAGAGTTCAGCAGGAACATTCTTCTCTTTTTTTTATTTTTTATTTATTTATTTATTTTATTGTGGTAACAGTGGTTTATAGCATCATACATATTTCAGGTGTACGTTGTTATATATTTTTATTTCTGTGTAGATTACATCATGTTCACCACCCAAAGAGTAATTACAATTCATCACCACACACATGTGTCTAATGACCCCACTTGCCTTTCTCCTTCCCCACTTTCCCTCTGGTAACCACCAATCCAATCTCTGTCTCTATGCTTTTGTCTGTCGTTTTTTAAAATCTTGTACTTATAAGTGAGATCACATGGTATTTGAATTTCTCCCTCTGATATTTCACTCAGCATAATGCCCTCAAGGTCCATCCATGTTGTCACAAATGGCCGGACTTCATCATTTCTTATGGCTGAGTAGTATTCCATTCTGTATATATACCACCTCTTCTTTATCCATTCGTCCCTTGATGGGCAACTAGGTTTCTTCCAAATCTTGTCTGTTGTGTATAATTCTGTGATGAACGTAGGGGTGTGTGTATCTTTATGCCTTTGTATTTTCAAGTTTTTGGATAAATATCCAGCAGTGGAATAGCTGGATCATATAGTAGATATAGTTTTAATTTTTTGAGGCATCTCCATACTGTTTTCCATAGTGGCTGCACCAGTTTGCACTCCCACCAGCAGTGTATGAGGGTCCCCTTCTCTCCATATCTTCTTCAACACTTGTTTCCTGTCTTGTTAATTATAGCCATTCTGACAGGAGTAAGGTGATATCTTGTAGTTTTGATTTGCATTTCCCTGATAGCTAATGATATTGAACATCTTTTCATGTGCCTGTTGCCCATCTGTATATTTTCTTTGGAGAAATGTCTGTTCAGATCTTTTGCCCAGTTTTTAATTGGGTTGATAGTTTTTTTGTTGTTCAGATGTACGAATTCTTTATATTTTTTGGATATTAACCCCTTATCAGATATATGGTTTGCAAATATCTTCTCCCAGTTGTTAGGTTGTCTTTTTGTTTGGTGATGGTCTTCTTTGCTTTGCAGAAGCTTTTTAGTTTGATGTAGTCCCATTTGTTCATTTTTTCTATTGTTTCCCTTGCCTGATCATGCATGATACTTGAAAATATGCTTCTAAGACCCATGTTGAAGAGCATACTGACTGTTTTTTTCCAGAATTTTAATATTTCCAGGTCTTATGTTCAAGTCTTTAGTCCATTTTGAGTTGATTTCTGTGTATGGTTTAAGATAGTGGTCTAGTTTCATTCTTTTGCATGTTTTCCCAACATCGTTTATTAGACTTTCCTTTCTCCATTGTAGGTTCTTGTCTCCCTTGTTGAAAATTAGCTGATATAATCCATAGATGTCTGGGTATATTTATGATCTCCTGATTCTGTTCCATTGATCTGTGTGTCTGTTTGTGCCAGTACCACGCTGTTTTGGTTACTAGAGCTTTGGAGTATACTTTGAAATCAGGGAGTGTGATATTTCCAGCTTCGTTCTTTTTTTTCTCAGGATTCCAATTGCTTTGGGGTCTTTTGTTGTTCCATATAACTTTTAGGATTCTTTGATCTATTTCTATGAAAAATGTTGCTGGAACTTTGATAGGGATTGTATTGAATCAGTAGATTGCTTTAGGAAGTATGGACATTTTAACTATATTAATTCTTCCAATTCAAGAGCATGGAATATCTTTCCGTTTCTTTGTGTCTTCTTCAACTTCTTTCAACAATGTTTTCTAGTTTTCAGTGTACAGATCATTCCCCTTTTTCTTAAATTTGTTCCTAGATATTTAATTCTTCTTGTCATAATTGTAAATGGGATTATATTCTTAATTTCTCTTTCTGCTACTTTATGGTTAGTGTATAGAATTGCAACCGATTTTTCTTTGTTGATTTTATATCCTGTAAATTATATTCATTTATTATTTCTGAAAGTTTTTTAGTGAGTGCTTTAGGGTTTTCTATATATAAAATCATGTCACCAACAAATAGTGACAGTTTTACTTCTTCCTTTCCAATGTGGATCCCTTTGATTTCTTTTTCTTGCCTGATTGCCTTAGGTAAGTCTTCCAATATGATGTTAAGTAAGAGGGTGAAAGTGGACATCCTTGTCTGGTTCCTGTTCTTAGAGGGATAGATTTCAGCTTTTCTCTATTGAGAATGATATTAGCTGTGGGCTGGTCATACATGGCCTTTATTATATTGAAGTAGTTTCCTTTTATACCCATTTTATTCAAAGTTTTTATCATAAATGGATGTTGTAACTTGTCAAATGCATTCTCTGCGTCTATTGAGATGATCACATGATTTTTATTCATTTTGTTAAGCGTGGTGTATCACATTGACTTGCACATGTTGAACCATCCCTGCATCCCTGGACTAAATCCCACTTGATCATGGTGTATGATCTTTTTAATGTATTGCTGTATTTGATTTGCTAGTATTTTGTTGAGGATTTTTGCATCGATGCTCATCAGTGATAGTGTCCTGTAATTTTCTTTTTTTGTGTTGTCCTTGTCTGGTTTTGGTATCAGGGTGATGTTGGCTTCTTAGAATGAGTTGAGAAGGTTCCCCTCCTCTTCAATTTTTGGAAGAGTTTGAGAAGGATAGGTATTAGTTCTTCTTTAAATGTTTGGTAGAATTCACCAGGAAAGCCATGGAGTCCTTGACCTTTATTTCCTGGGAGGTTTTTCTTTTCTTTTTTTTTTTTTTGAGGCAGATCAGCCCTGAGCTAACTACTGCCAATTCTCCTCTTGTCGCTGAGGAAGACTGGCTCTGAGCTAACATCCATGCCCATCTTCCTCTACTTTATACATGGGACGCCTACCACAGCATGGCTTTTAGCTAAGTGGTGCCATGTCCGCACCTGGGATCTGAACTGGTGAGCCCTGGGCCGCTGAGAAGCGGAACGTGCACACTTAACCACTGCACCACCGGGCCGGCCCCATGGCAGGTTTTTGATTAATCTTTCAATCTCCTTACTAGTGATTTGTCTACTTAAATTCTCTGTTTCTTATCGATTCAGTTTTGGAGGGTTATATGATTCTAAGAATTTGTCCATTTCTTCTACTTTATCCGATTTATTGACATATAGGTTTTCATAGTATTCTCTTATAATCTTTTGTATTTCTCAGGTGTCCATTGAAATTTCTCCTCTAGATTTCTGATTTTATTTATTTGAGCCTTCTCTGTATTTTTCTTGGTGAGTCTAGCTAAGGTTTGTCAATTTTGTTTATCTTTTCAAAGAACCGGCTCCTGGTTTCATTGATATTTTTTAGTCTCCATTTCGTTTATTTCTGCTCTGATTTTTATTATTTCCTTCCTTCTACTGATTTAGGATATTTTTGTTCTTCTTTTCCAGATCCTTTAGGTGCACTGTTAGATTGCTTATTTTATATTTTTCTTGTTTGTTGAGTTTCACCTGTATTGCTATAAACTTCCCTTTTGGAACGAATTTTGCTGTATCCCACAGGTTTTTGCATGTTTTATTTTCATTTTCATTTGTCTCCACGTATTTTTTGATTTCTCCTTTGATTTCTTCATTGACTCAATCATTCATCAGTAGGATTTTGTTTAATCTCACCTATTTGTGACTTTTCTGGTTTTCTTCCTGTAGTTGATTTCTAGTTTCATACTGTTGTGGTTAGAAAAGATGCTTGGTATTATTTCAAGCTTCTTAAATTTACTGATATTTGTTCTGTGGCCCAGTATGTAATCAATCCTGGAGAATGCTCCATGTGGATGTGAAAAGAATGTGTAGTCTTCAGTTTTTGGATGGAATGTTCTGTTTATATCTACTAAGTCCATCTGGTTTAATGTGTGGTTTAAAGCCAGTGTTTCCTTATTGATCTTCTGTTTGGCTGATCTGTCCATTGGTGTAAGTGGAGTGTTAAAATCTCCTACTTTATTGTGTTACTGCCTATTTCTCCTTTTATGTCTGTTAATAATTGCTTTATATATTTAGGTGCTCCTATGTTGGGTGCATAGATATTTACAAGTGTTATATTTTCTTGTTGGATTGTTCCCTTTATCATTATGTAGTGTCCTTCCTTGTCTCTTGTTACAGTTTTTGTTTTAAAGTCTATTTTGTCTGATATAAGTATTGCTACCCCTGTTTTCTTTTCTTTGCCATTTTCATGGAATATCTTTTTCTATCCCTTCAGTTTCAGTTTGTGAATGTCTTTAGGTCTGAAGTGTGTCTCTGGTATGCGGCGTATATGTGGGTCTTACTTTTTTATCCAATTGTCCACCCTATGCCTTTTAATTGGAGCATTAGTCCACTGACACTTAAAATAGCTATTGATAGATATGTACTTACTGCCATTTTGTTACTTTTTTATGGGTGTTTTAGTGGTTCTTCTCTGTTCCTTTCTTCTTCTCTTACTCCCTTCCCTTGTGGTTCGATGACTTTCTTTAGTATTATGTTCGTTTCCCTTGTTTTAATTATGTGTGTATTTACTATAGTTTTCTGGTTTATGATTACCATGAGGTTCATACATAATAATCTATGTATATAGAAATCTATATTGAGTTGATGGTCTGTTTAGTTTGACGTCTTTATAAAAGCTCTTCTCTTTTATTCCTCTCTGCCCACGTTTTATGTTTTTGATCATATCTAACCTCTCATTTTGTGTGCATGTATCCATTATCCTCCTATCATTGAAACAGGGAATTTTAGCACTTTTTTTCTTAGATTGGCATCTGAGCTAACAACTGTTGCCAATCTTCTTTTTCTTTTCTTCCCAAAGCCCGCCAGTACACAGCTGTATATTCTAGTTGTGAGTGCCTCTGGTTGTGCTATGTAGGCCACTGCCTCAGCGTGGCCTGATGCATGCTGCCATGTCTGCACCCAGGATTTGAACCAGCGAAACCCTGGGCCACTGAAGTGGAGCACAAGAACTTAACCACTCGGCCGCGGGGCAGCCCCAGCACCTTTTCTTTAGACCTTCATATTCTCTTCATAGGTGGTATCTTCTAACTTTATTTTTGCCATTATCAGTTATTTTATTGCCTCTTTTTTTCTTTTGATAATTTTCTAATTCCTATTGGTGGTCTTCTCTTTCCCACTTAAATAAGTCTCTTTATCATTTCTCCTGAAGCTGGTTTCTTGATGATAAACTCCTTTAATATTGCTTGTCTGGGAAACTATCTCTCCTTCCATTCTGAATGATAACCTTGACAGGTAGAGTATTCTTGGCTGTAGAGTTTTTCCTTTCAGCACTTTAAATAGATATATCATGCCACTCCCTTCCATCCTGTAAGGTTTCTGCTGAAAAGTCAGCTGATAACCTTATGGGGTTTCCTTTGTATGCCACTTGTTGCCTTCTTGTGGCTTTTAGGATTCTCTCTTTCTCTTCAGCTTTGGACATTTTAATTCTAATATGTCTTGGTGTGGGCCTCTTTGGGTGTATATTGTTTGTGGCTCTCTGTGCTCTTGTACTTGGGTGTCTGTTTCCTTCCTTAAGTTAGGAAAGTTTTCAGCTATTATTTCTTCAAATAGATTCTCTGCCCCTTTGTCTCTCTCTTCTCCTTCTGGGACACCTATAATATGAATGTCATCAGTGTTAGTGCACTTCATGTTGTCCCAGAGTTCCCTTAAACTGTTATCATTCTTTATAATCTTTTTTCTTTTATCTGATTAGCATGGGTGATTTCCTCTAGTCTTTCATCCAGCTTACTGATCTGTTTTTCTGTATCATCTACTCTGCTATTAAATCCTCTAGTGATTTTTCATTTCCAGTATTGTATTCTTCTTTTCTGATTTGTTATTTTTTATATTTTACAATTCTTTGTTGATATTCTCACTGTATTCATCTATTCTTCTCCCAAGATTAGTGAGCATCCTTATGACTTTTTACTTGAACTCTTTGTTAGATAGATTGTTTATTTCTTTTCCATTTAGTTCTTTTTCTGGGGTTTTGTCCTGTTTCCTTGCTTGGAATATACTCCTTTGCCTCCTCACTTTGTCTCTTTCTCTGTGTATTAGGTGGGTCCACTACGTGTCTTGATCTTGTAGAGGTGGCCTTATGTAGGAGGCATCTTTGGAGACCCAGCAGTGTGCTTCCCTCTTGTCACCAGTTCCGAATGTTCCAGGAGTGACCGCTGTGTGGGCTATGTGTGTCCTCCTGTTGTGTCAGGATTGCTCTTGCCGTAGGTGCCCAGGGAGTCTAGGTTGTGCCCCTGGCTGACTGGTTGTAGTGCTCTGCTGCGTGTGGCGGATATGGACACTTAAGTCTGTTTATTGGCTTTGGGGAGCCTCAGTAGAGTTGAACAAAAGGTCTAATAGCACATTTCTGTTGCAGGTTTTCCGTTAAGCGGGTGGGTCCAGAACAGAGCTGATCATGAGGCTCAGGGGCTTACAATTGCTGCAGGACTTTGGCTTGCAAAAATGTTGTCAGCTCTCTCAGGATTGCAGCTGTGTGGGGCTGGCACCAGGCATGGGGGTATCCAGTTGTTCCAGGCTTTGGAAGGATGGGCCAATCCCCTATGTGGCTGTTTGAGAAGCACAGGCCTTCTGCCTCTGATAAGCCCCATGGCCCACAGGTCCACATCCACCCTCAACACAGTCCTGGCCCTGTGGACACTTCCCAACTCCCTGGAACAGACCCAGTCATTCCACTTTAGAGCCACCCACACACTCCACCAGTGCCCCACACTCTCCACCCACTTCTCATGCATGCCCTTCCCCACAGAGGCAGGGCCACTTGCCTGCCTGCAGAGGATGCATTTACAGAGTCTATGCAGGCTTAAAAGTTGCTTGAGGGCTTGCTGTGGGTGAGGCCAGTCTCTAGGGTGGGCTGTCTGCCCTGGCTGAGCTGGATTTATTCTACACTCTAGTGGGTGGGGCAGACTCTGAGCTAACAGGCCAGGGGAAGAACTCCAAGGGCATCTGCCAGCATCTGTGTCAGCACACCTGTACTAGGTCACGATAAAGGCTGCTGCCAATGTCTCAGTCCCTGAAGAGGCCTTACATCTCACTGAGATGCACCCAGAGCCTATCAGGTGAGTCTCTTTTTACCAAAGGACCTTGCACCTTTCTTTCTGGTAATTTTAGGTTGCTTTCCAAAACAGGGAAGTTTGTGTGTGGGCCTTTTGAGAGCTGGCTTTTTTCTGCTTTTGTCCAATAGCTTTCTAGGGATATTCCTCATTGTAGTTAATAGTCAGCAAAGCCAGGTATTATAACACTCATTTCAGTTGTACTGAGTCTGAAGGATGCTTATAGGGGCAGTGTTCCCCTGGTCAGGTACCCCACTCCTCTGGGGAAGACTGCACACCTTAGGGCTCCTCCCACCCAGTGTGAAGCTTTGCAGCTCACAAAGTTGGCTGTTTTCTCTCCAGACAGGAATTTCTGCCTCAGTCAGGAATGTCTCATGATGCGGGGCTTCCTTTTACCCAGTTTTCAGTTCTTTCTTAGGGGTAATTGCTTCAAACACAGTTGTAACTTCGTTGTGCTCATGGGAAGAGGTGAGTTCAGAGTCCACCTACAACACCATCTCGACACCACTCTCCTCAGGAACACTCTTTCAATAAATGTGAGAGAGAGCCTGAATGAAGGACTAAAACTGCAAAGATTGAAGAGGCAACTGTCAAGATGATTCTCAAGAGGGAGAAGCAAGAGTTTTCCCCACCACCGTACTCTACTCGATGGATGTTATAGATATTGCACAGCTAGAGTGAGAAGTCTTAAATCTCTTCTAGACACAAAACCTTTCACACTTACCAGGAAGCAGAGTTCAGGAGGAGCATTCTTCCAATACATGTGAGACAGAGCCTGAGTGAAGGGCCTGAACTGCAATGTGGGAAAAGACACTTGCTGATGATCCTAAAGAGCTAGAGTTGAGAGCTTTTCTGCACAGTGCACTTTCTTTCAATTGATATTATAGATATTCTCTTCAAATTGTAGAGAAATGTTTAAAAGCCCTTTTAGGAAAATATCAATATGACTCTGAGCAAGAAGAGCTCAGCAAGAATTTTCCTTCATCACACGTGAGAGCCTGTGTGTAGCCTGAATGGCAATGTATTAAAAGTCACTTATCAAGAAGATCCAAAAGATCTACAAGCAGGACCTTTTCCTCACTGTATACCCTCTTTGAATGACGTTACAGATAACCTGTCCTGGCTGTAGTGAAGACTTTTCAATCTCCCCATGGAAGAAACCCCTTCACAATATGGGCAGCTGAGTTCAGCAGGAACATGTTTCATGCAATGGAAGAGAGAATCCGAGCGAAGGCTCAGGACTGCAGTGTGTGAGAAGGCACTTATAAGGACGATCCTAACCAGCTACAAGCCAGAGATTTTCTGCACAGTGTACTTTCCTTGAATGGATGCTATAGATACTCTCTCACAGCTGTAATAAAATGTTAAAAAGCTCTCCTAGGAGAGGGTCACCTCCAGCTCCTGTCAAGGTGAGCTCAGCAATAGTTTTCCTTCATCACATGAGAGTGAGAGAATCTGTGTAGACTGAATGGCATGTATGAAAAGTCAATTATGAAGACGATACTAAAGAGCCACAAGCCAGAGATTTTTCTACACAGTGTAACCTCATTGAATGAAAGTTACAGATAATCTGTCCCAGCTGAAGTGAAAGCTTTTAAATCTCTCCTTCGAAGCAGCCCCTTCACAGCTATGGGCATCTGAGTTCAGCAGGAAGATGCTTTCATGACCTGGGAGAGAGCCTGAGGGAAGGCGGTGAACTGCAATGTGTGCAAGAGCCCTTACTAGGACCATGCTAAACAGCTACAGGCCAGAGATTTTCCGCACAGTGTACTTTCCTTGAATGGATTTTATAGATATTCTCTCCCAGCTGTAGTGAAAATTTAGGAGCTCTTCCAGGAAAATGTGACTACAAGCACCTGGCAAGCAGAGCTTAGCAATAGTTTCCCTTCATCACATGCGATCAGAGCCTGTGTGTAGACTGAACTGGAGCGTATTAAAAGTCACTTATCAAGAAGATACTAAAGAGGTAGAAGCAGGAGGTTTTCTGTGAACCCTCATTGAATATTTCTTACAGATAATCTGTCCCAGGTATAGTGAAAACTTATAAATCTCTTCCTGGAAGAAGTCCCTTCACAGCTATGGGCAACTGAGTTCAGTAATAAGGTGCTTTCATGACACAGGAGAGAGCCCGAGTGAAGGCGGTGAACTGCAAGCTGTGAAGAGGCACTTTCCAGGATGATCCTAAAGAGCTACAGGCCAGAGATTTTCTGCACAGTGTACTTTGCTTGAATGTGTGTTATAGATAATCTCTCCCAGCTGTAATAAAATCTTAAAGCTCTCCTGGGAAATGTCACATCCTGCTTCTGACAAGGTGGTTTCAGCAATAGTTTTCCTTCCTCACATGGGTATGAGAGCCTGTGACTAGACTGCTTGGCACTGAGTTAAAAGTCACTTATGAAGACAAAATGAAAGAGCCAAAAGTAGAACGTTTTCCAATGTGTGTGCTAGCACTGGGTGAATGTTACAGATGATCTGTCCCAGAGAAAGTGAAAGGTTTTCAGTCTCTCCTTGGAAGATGTCCCTTCACAGCTATGGGGAGCTGAGTACAGCAGGAACAGGCTTTCATGATGTCGTAGAGATCCTGAGTGAAGGCCACGAACTGCAATACGTGAGGCACTTACCTAGATGATCTGAAACAGCCAGAAGCCAGAGCTTTGCTGCACAATGTACTTTGCTTGAACGTGTTATACTTATTTTCTCCCAGCTGTAGTGAAATGCTTAAGTGCTCTCCCGGGAAAATGTCACTTCCAGCTCCTTGCAAGCTGAGCTCAGCAATAGTTTTCCTTCATCACATGCGATCCGAGCCTGTGTGTAGACTGAATGGCTGTCTATTAAAAGTCACTTACAAAGATGATCTGGAAGAGCCACAACTTGAGAGGTCATGTTGGAGGTGTAGGGGGACTTTGAACTCTCCTCCTCCCACGAACAGAACCAAGATACAACTTGAACTGAAAAGTGGATAAAAAGAACCCCTGCTTCATGAGACTTTCCTGACTGAGCCAGAAGAGCCAGAATTTCCTGTCTGAGAGAAAAAAAGCCAACTTCCTGAGCTGCAGAGCTTCACAGCTAGCTAGGAGCAGTCCTAAGGTGTACAGCCTTCCCTGGAGGAGTGGGGGACCTGACGGGGATTGTTACCCCTAAAGCATCCTTTACATTTAGCATAACTGAAAATAGTGTCATAATATCTGATGTTGCTGGCAATTAACTACAACAGGGAATACCACTAGAAAAGTTACTGGACAGAAGAGGCAAAAAAAGCCTGCTTTTAAAGGGCCCACACACAAACTTCCCTGTTTTGGGAAGCAACCTAAATTCAGAAAGAAAGGTATAAAGTCCTTTGGTGAAAAGAGACTCACCTGATAGGCTCTGGGTGCATCTCTGTGAGACGTAAGACCTCTCCAGTGACGGGGACGTTGACAGTAGCCATTATTATGACCTAGTACAGGTGTGCTGACACAGATGTTCCAGATGCCAGTGGAGTTCTTCCCCTGGCCTGTTAGCCCAGAGTCTGCCCCACCCACTAGAGTGTAGAATAAATCCAGCTCAGCCAGGGCAGACAGCCCACCCTAGAGACTGGCCCCACCCAACCGCAAGCCCTAAAGGAACATTTTGGCCTGCATAGACTGTGTGCCTGGATCTTCTGCAGTCATGTGAGTTGGTCCACCTCTGCAGGGTAGGGTGGGCATGAGGAGTGGGTGAAGTGTGTGCGGCATTGGTTGAGTGTGTGTGGGCCTCTGCAGTGGGGAAACTGGATCTGCTCCAGGTGATCTGGATGTGTATATGTGCCAGCACTGTCTTGAAAGTGGGTGTGGACATGTGGGCTGTGGGGCTTATCAAGATAGAAGACCTGTACTTCTCAAACAGCCACATAGTGGATTGGCACCGCCTTCCAAGGCCTGAAACAATTGGGTAGTCCTGTGCCTGGGGCCAGGCCCACTCAGCTGCAATCCTGACAGAGCTGACATCAGCGTTGCAAGCAAGAGGACTGCAGCAGTTTTAAACACCTGAGCCTCACAACTGGCCACACTGGGCATCTACCCACTTAACAGAAAACTGCAACAGGAGTGCGCTATTACATCTTGCATCCAACTGTGCTGGGGGCTCCTCAACCCTGGTAAACAGATTGAAGGGTCCATACCAGCCACATGCAGCTAAGCATTACAACCAGCTGGCCAGGGGGACAGGCTAGGCTCCCTGGGCACCTGCAGCAAAAGCAACTCTACCACCACAACAGAAATACACATGTAGCCTACAAGGTTCACACCTGGAACATTTGGAACTGGTGACAAGAGGGAAGCACACTGCTGGGCCTGAAAATGTGTCTCCTACATAAAGCCACTTCTCCAAGATCTTGAGACATAGCTGACCCACCTGATACTTAGCTATATATGCTAAGAAAGAGGCAAAATGAGGAAGCAAAGGAGTACATTCTGATCAAGGGAACAAGGCAAAACCCTAGAAAAAGTACTAAATGAAACAGAAATAAACAATCTACCTGACAAAGACTTTAAGCAAAAAGTCATAAGGATGCTCACTGATCTTGGGAGAAGAATGGATGAATACAGTGAGAATATCAACAAAGAATTGGAAAATATATAAAAAGAATGAATCAGAAATGAAGAATACAATACTGGAAGCAAAAAATTCAGTAGAGGAACTCAATAGTAGAGTAGGTGATACAGAAGAACGGATCAGCGAGCTGGACCAAAGAATAGAGGAAATCACCCAAGCTGAACAGATGACAGAAAAAAGAATAGAGGAAATCACCCAAGCTGAACAGATGACAGAAAAAAGAATAGAGGAAATCACCCAAGCTGAACAGATGACAGAAAAAAGAATAGAGGAAATCACCCAAGCTGAACAGATGACAGAAAAAAGAATAGAGGAAATCACCCAAGCTGAACAGATGACAGAAAAAAAGAATTAAAAAGAACAAGAACGGTCTAAGGGACCTCTGGGACAACATCAAGTGCACTAACATCCATATTATAGGTGTCCCAGAAGGAGAAGAGAGAGACAAAGGGACAGAGAATCTATTTGAAGAAACGATAGCTGAATACTTTCCTAACCTAAGGAAGGAAACAGACATCCATGTATGGGAAGCACAGAGATCACCAAACAAGATAAACCCAAACAGGCCCACACGAAGACACATAATTAAAATGTCCAAAGTTAAAGAGACAGAGAGAATCCTAAAAGCCACAAGAGAAAGGCAACAAATGACATACAAAGGAAACTCCATAAGGTTATCAGCTGACTTTTCAGCAGAAAGCTTACAAGATAGAAAGGAACGGCATGATGTATTTTCTGCCCCCTCCCACTCACCATTTGATTGTTAATTTGCTCTTTTCATCCTGGCTATGTAATGCCTAATACCCCTTTGTGACTTGTAGCTCTAATATAGTATTGAATTCTCTCATTTTAAAACTTGCTTCTCCCATCTCCTTTTATACAGAACAGAAACTGCTGTCCTGAAAGCATGAACTAAAGGGATTAGAATTATTCTGGAGGTCAGGTAAAATCTTCCCTGAAGACATGACCAGACAACACAGCTCTCCAGAGGAGATCACAGGGGATGTGATGGAGAGGGAGCAGAGGTGTGGGTGAGAGAGCAGGGTTGTCAAGGACCCTCCTTTATTTTGGGCACACACAACCAAAAGGACAAATGTCATTCACTCCAATGTGGAACAGTTCAGTTCCATGATGGAGAGAAATGAATAAGAGCTCCAGGGCCTGCTATGTGAGCTTACATTCTAGTTGAGGGAGGGAGACCATGACAAAGCAAGGGATCAATACACAAATAAGGATGGATCAGATAGCCGCTGTGCTGAGCTGTGAAGGGACAGCAATTGGTGACATGGTAACTTTAGACCTCTCTGAGGTGCCCTAACTGAAATCTTCATAGCAAGAATAATCAGTCAGGCCAAGATCAGGAAAAATGTCCCAAGGTAGAGAAAGAACTGAATCAATGGCACTAAGTCAGGATAGGGACATTGCGTGTGTATTAATCAGAGTTCTCTTGAGAAACAGAACCAGTAGGAAATATACATAGGAAGAGGATGTCAGAGATAGAGACTATAAGAAATTGGCTCACATATGTGTGACCAAGACAGGAGAAGACAGCCGGACAGAGAGAAGCACTTCCCGCTTGCTCAGCCTTGTTGTTCTGTTCTGATCTTCAATTGATTGGATGAGGCCCACTCACATTAGGGAGGGCAATCTACTCTTCTCAATACCAGTTCAGATGTTAATCTCATCCCAAAGTATCCTCATAGTCACACCCAGAATAATGTTCACCCAAATGGGGCACCCTGTGGCCCAATCAAGTTGACGCATAAAGTTAACTGTTGCAACATGTTCCACAAGAGTGAATGAAGCTTATAAGGAATGGGGAAGATGCTACCAAATGAGGTCAGTGAGGAAGAAAAGAAAGATTCCCACCCCAATAGGCCTTGGAAGTGAGCACAAGTTTATAAGTGCTTTGAAATTCCACGGAGAGTTTTACACTAACATTTTCCATCTTTTTATCCCTGCGGCACAGTTGATAATATCTTCAAATCTGGCTTCCAGTTCACTAATTCTTTTGTATGTGCTTAGCCCACTAGCTGAGTTTATAATTTCAGTGATGTGTCAATTCTACAAGTTTCATTTGGTTCTTTTCAATTGTACCTTTTTGGTAATCTTTCATCTTGATGTCAATACAGTCTTTTGAAAATGAGACAGTAAATATATAGATTTTGTCATTTTCAATTTTCAATCTTGAGGATCTGCTTTGTTTTTCCTTTTGTTGTTCTCATCTTTTATTAACATATTGACCGGCTTTGGATTGTTTCCTTAAATGTTTTTTCAATAGAAAAAACTTGTTTTAAAGTACATTCCTGTAGAATAAATTTTATATGTTTTCTGTTAGACATCTTCAAATTTGGTACACGTAAACTAACATTTTTAGTCCACAAAGGTAGTGTTAATTCTAACCTAAAACTAGAGTGAGTTTGTTATATGGGAAGTGGGAGACAGTTGGGTTTTATTTTGTTCCTTTTGGTGAATAAAAATGGTAAAGGAAGAATTCCTTATCCTCCTTCTCTGGATCGAGATTTTTCTGGCTCATCCACTGGGTTCCTGACTTCATGCAAGAAAGGTCTGATCCTTTCTCCACATTGGTCTATTTCCTGCCTTGTGGACACAGCCTGTAAAATGCCTGCCTCTCACCCACAGAATAGGAGAAAATATTTGTAAATCACATATATGATAAGGAATTAATATCCAGAATATATAGAGAACTACTAAAACCCAACAGCAACAACAAAAGGTTAAAAATTGGCAGAAAACTTAAATAGGCTTTTCTCCAAAGAAGATATACAAATGGCCAATAAGCACATGAAAAGATGTTCAACAGTTACTAATCCTTAAGGGAATATAAATCAAAATCACAATGAGTTACTACTTCCTTAGGATGACTACTGTGCAAAAAACAGAAAACAAGTGTTGGCAAGGTTGTGGAGAAATTGGAACCCTTGCGCACTGCTGGTGGGTATACGAAAAGGTGCAGCTACTGTGGAAAACAATGTAGTGGTTCCTCAAAAAGTTAAACATAGAACTCTCATATGATCCGGCAACCCCACTTCTGGAGATCCATCCCATCTCTCTCTCTATCTATCTATCTACATATAAAGAATTGAAAGCAGGGACTCGAATAGAGTTTTGTACACCAATGTTCACAGCCCCATTATTCACAATAGCCAAAAGATTGAAACAACCCGTGTTCATTGATGGATGAATGGATAAATAAAATACTGTATATACTGTGAAACAGAATAAAGGAAACCTCATTTGAAATGATATTGGGAGGCCAGAAGGGGCAGCCTTCATGTGCTACCACTTGATATCAATTACAAGAAGAATCATCAGTTACAGACCCCAACAGGAAAAGATGTCCATTGCATTCCCAACAAGAAATTGACTACCCCAGCAACTCAGCCAATGAGTTGAGAAATCATCACTGTGAACTCTTGCTTTCCACCAATGGACTTTTGTTCAAATCAAACCCTCCCAAATCACTCCTCTTTCTCTATAAAATAGCATTCCTCTCCTTTGTGTGCTGGACTTGCCTATGGCTTTTGCTTGTCCTGAATTGTAATTCCTCTGCTATTCCTGAATAACCGCCTTTTTTATTTTCTTAAATCAACAGTACATAAAATGGAATATTATCCAGTCTTAAAAAGAAAGGAAATTCTGATACATGCTAAAACATGGATGAACCTTGAAGACATTATGTTAAGTGAAAGAAGCCAGACACAAAAGGACAAATACTGCTTGATTCCATTAATATGAGGTACCTAGAATAGTCAAATTCACAGAGACAGAAAGTAGAACAGTAGTTACCAGAGGCTGGGGGAGGAGGGAATGGAGAGTCAGTGTTTAATTGATACAGAGTTTCAGTTTGAGGGGTGAAAGTTCTAGAGATGGATGGTGGTGATGATTGCACAACAAGGTGAATGTATATAATGCCACTGAACTGTATACTTAAATGTGGTGAATTTTATGTTATGTATATTTTACCACACACACAAAATGCCTGCCTCTCAGCTTCCATAGACCAGAATTGCTCCCAAGACCCAGAGTCAATTCGGAAATATATTTCTGGATTCACACTGTCTCCTAATTTCTGGCTTCTCTGGATTTTCTTTGCTTGTATCATCAGAGTAGTAAATTAATTTTTTTTCTGTATCATCACTTAGGAAAATACAATAGGAAATATCTCAGAAGAAATCTAGTCCCTCTTATTGCCAGAAACAAAAGTCCATTTGCATGAGTTTAAAAGGGTAGGTGAAATAGTTATACTGATGTTTTTAAACAATTGTGCCACCCGTTGAGGACAGTAGATGTACAAGAGTGGAAGCAGAGAGGTCAGAAGATGTCTTTGCAGTTTTTTAGGGAGATATGACAGTCCCTGGGACTAGCCTGGCAGTGTTGGCATTAGAGGGACGTGGTCATTTTGCAGATTTAGTAGGTGAGATATATTGAGTAGATGTGGTGGACGAGGGAGATAGAAGAACCATGGATACTATCTGTATTTTCATGGATTGTGGTACCATCTACTGAGATGAAAATTACCGGAGAGAAGTAAGTTGGGCATGGGAGGAATCTTGAGTTGTTTTTCTCAGATTACATTGGAAACACATATTTGACCTCCTTGGAGACGATGAAATGGTTAGTTGGATGGGTCTGCAGCTCCAAAGCTGGAGATGTGGATTTGGACATCATTAGCACATAGCTAATGCACACAGCCAACCGTCTGACTGGGTGAGGTGAGCTAGACCAAGTATGGAGACAGAGAAAGAAGGGGTCTAGGTCAGAGCCCTGAGTAACTCCAAAGCTTAGAGGAGCCAGAAAGTGCCACTAGTTTCTTTCCCAGATGCACTCCCAAGCACAAACACTGATCCTTCAGATCAGTTTTATAAGCACATGCATATCCTTAAAATTTTTTTGACTTTTGATTGCGTGATTAACATTTGTATACAGAACTTACTCTGCAGCTTATTTTTTTTGACTCAATAGTATGTCTTGTAGATCTTAACACACATATTCTTGTACCAATACAATAATAATCTTAGAATATTTTTTCATAACTTGTATTGCAGGACCCTCTTATTTTTGTTCACTCCAAGAATTCTTTGTTCTCCTTGCTCTTTCACTCTTCCATATGTAGTTTAGTATTAGCTGGCGAAGAGTCAGGAAAAGTGCTTTTTTTGGGAATTGCATTCAACTAACATTAATTTAGAAACAATTCACACTCACAATAACATTCTCTTCCTAGTTACCTAGGAATAGTACTCATTTTATTTTGTACTATTTTATACACTTTTTTGTTGTTTCATAGTTTTTTCTCCCACAAATCTGACATGTTTCTCATTCAGCTTCTTCTTGGATCTTTTATATGATTGGTTCCTATTGATAGGGTTCAGGGCAGGCTGCTCCAAGATGTGCCACACCGGTATGTGGACTATTTCAAGCTGAATGTCCCTCTGTGCCAGGAAGAACCATTGCTGGTTGTCGTGTCCCATGTTGGAGGTAAAGTACCTAGTGGTTGGAAACTATTTAGGCCACATTTGAGTACCAAGGAAGGCTAGGAGGGGGAACTCTGAGGCATTTCTCATCTGAAGTCTATGTTTCTCCAAGGTCATAGGTATTGGAGTTCATCTCAAAGTGCTGAGATAACATCACCTTATTGGGCACGTAATTTTTACAGAGGTTTGACAGGCAAAGGGTACAGAACTTCACAACAGGTTTACAGAGCAAGATGAAGAGCAACACTATAAGCCTAGTTCTCAGGATAGTTCTAAACCAGAGCCCAAACAGGAAGGCAGTCAGCTGAACAGATCAAGGGACAATGGGCTAAGTGAAATTAATGGTAGCCAATGTGCTTTCTCTCTAATCTTATGTAATTGGGTTTCTACGTCCCCAGAGGCATTTATCCAAGTGAACAGGAGGTGTTCACCACAGCACAGACATCTTCTTGCTTAGCAAGTAGATAATCAAGGGCTATATGATTATCCAAAACTACCTCAGCCAATGAGTTAAGCAACCTTCGCTGAGCTGAAATTGCTTTGGCTGTGGAATCAGCCAGTTCTGCTAGTGTCAAGGAGAGATTTCTGGTCATTTTTTCTCTGGCACTCACTCTGATCCATGGGAAGAAAGCTCTGCCCACGGAGGCAAACCCAGAGTCATGTAGACCTCCTGGAAGTTCTCATTTAAAGGAACTATGGAGATTCAATGGGAGAGACCAATGAGAGCCCTCTGATTCATTATGCAGAGAGAACAGGACAGTGAATATGGCCAGGGCACACTGTCCTTGTATTCTCCAGCTGCTGTCAAAGCAACGAGTTGTCCAAGCATAAAGGCCTTTACTGAAACCTCCACAGATAACATAAATCAGGGAGTGTAAATAAGGTCCCAGCACAAATGATATCATCTACAGACTCATTCACCAACATAGAGGAATTAGCATTGTATAACCAAGGCTCAGATAGTATGTTGTTAGATACTGAAAGGTTGCCTAAATACATGGGCATGTTAAGAAATATGCAAATGATTCAACTTACATTGATGGTCCCACAAAATTTTTCATACAAATATTCAAAACATCTTGTTTTCTCCTCCCAAGGATGGATTAAAGTAAAGCAAGGACAAGTTTAGGCGAGCATAGCATCCTGACTTGGCAAAATGGACCAGCAGAGCAATTTAGACAAACAGCAGCATCTGGAATCTCAGTGAAAATACTTATAGGGTGAACTAAGGGGTCATTACTGTCTTGAACAGACAGAGGTTTTTGATGGTAAACCCAAAAATCAGAGAAGTTTCCCTCTTTTGAAAGGGATTGGGAAACGTGAACAAGGGCATTGTCCTTCCAGGAAAGGGAAGGAGAAAATAAATAAGAAACAGCAGTGGGATGCGGGTATATACGAGTGGTCCGGTCATCTTGGGAAACCTGTCCGCCTCAGATGTCAGCTGCTTCTCTTCCTAGCCAATTTGATTCGGAGATCCCCAGGGTTTGTACAGGACCAGATGTCAGGTGGAACCTTCTTCGGCTGTGAGATGTGCACCCAAGTCTCAAGTCCCTGAAGTTTGGCTGCCTTCTGGTGGTCAGGATGGCCTGGTATAGTCCCTTCTAAGAGTCTCAAGGGCAGTAAAATTGGGAACATCACTTTGGAGTGTTGTATCCAGACATTTAAGGAAACAGGAAGAATTTAGGATCCAATTTAGCTTACAGGTATAACAAAACCTTAAAGGCAATTAATAGGGCTAGAATTTAATATCTATACAGGTGAAAACAGAATTTTTTCCTCCACAATTAGCTTGGCTTTTATTAAAGGTAATCAAAGTAAAACTAATTTGTTTGTATTAAACTCCGCCTGATTATTTATATAAATGAAACAAGGATAGTGATTGACCATATAAGCTCTTTTTAAAGATTGCTTTTCTGGAACCTTGTAAGCAAGGTACTATGCTGATTTTTCAAGCAGTTTCTTAAAGCCATCAGTCAGGTCTGAGTCTATGTACATTTTTCTTAAATATAACCTTCTAGTCAAAGCTTTGGCTTGCGCAATGCAACCAATGTTTCTAATTGTGTTTTGTTACAAGGAGAACAGATCTTCACTGAGCCTGTGCAAATACATATATCATCACAAAAAGAATACTTAAAAGTCCCTAAATTCTGGAGGGATCAGGTAGAGAAAAAAAATGTTTCAACCTTGTTGCAAAGATACACTTTACCAAAATGTTGTAAGTTATAGATTGCTTAAAGTAGAGGAGAAAAAGGGGTCGTTTACATCTGGAAAACAAAACGTCAAAGCAATCAGTTTTCCACTCGAGTTCCAGAAATTTCCACCCAGTTCAGAGTTATGATTTTAAAGTTGTCAAAATCTGTGTTCCAGGGTACTTGTCAGTCTTTTTTCAAGAATCTCTTTGAAAATGGAACATATTTGTAGAAGCATCAGCGTAAAACAATAACTGACTGTGACTGACAAAAGACTTACAAAAAGGCAATGGGTAAATACAATTGACAAGGAAATTTGGGTATTTTTTGATGTACATTTTAGATAGTAACTAGAACTGCAGTTAATAACGTTATAATAGGACATATCAGATTTTTAGGAATTATATACAATTTCTACAACACATTAGTAACGTTCACCCATACAATAAACCTAAAAAGATTTATTATTGCTTATTTGGCCATGTTTCTCATGTAATTTGATATATGAAATAAGCCTAATTAGTGTAATATGTCTCTTTTTATAAGGAGAGGGAATAAATCTTTTGAGATGTCCGAGGTGCCACTCAGAAAATCCCAAAATTATATCCAGGTTGAAAAAAACTTCATTTAGAATTTGAATATTTTGGGAAGCTTGTCAAAATAGCAAAAGGTTTGGACGCTTGACCAAATAGGATCACACATCAGTATAAAATAATATTTAAGTATCTATTTGACCAAAGTAACAGAACAGGTTTCAAAGGCAAATAAAAAAGTCACGTGGTGATAAGCAAAACTCAACTTCAACCCTAAGAAGATTGAGTTTTCCTAAGAAAGTAGAGACCTAATTTTAAAAAGCACAAGAAATCATTTTGATAAAACATAAAATCTCTGTTTTGTAGGCATATTACTTAAAGGCAAAGAAGCTTTCCAAATCTGTTATCACGAGCAGACCAATAGCCCAAGAAAACCTTGTCCTTTCCATAGAAAAGAAGGCCAAGTTTTAATTTTGCATCACCTTATTTTAGTATTAAAGCTCATTTTAATAAATTCATTTTAATCTTACCCAGCCTGACCACACATTAAAATTCTTTTCACAAGATTCTTTTCCATAAACCTTCTACAGCTTTCTTTTTACATTTAGATTTTGTCCTATGATTCCCTCTTTCCCATTCCAAAATAACCAGCTTCTTTTTAAGACAAAATTACTTTCTTTTTGCTCAATAAAATGCATTTCCAATCCTTATACCTTCTTTTACCGAAAACACATGCTACTTCCCTTGCATACAGGGGTGTTTCCCTTTTTATTTCTTGTAGCTTTAGTTACATATATTAGAATTCTTAACCCTTAGAGTCCCCAATTCCTGGTAAAAATTAAGAAATAAGAAATTGTGAACTGTATTAGCATTTTGTGGCTTAGCAAACCTAAAATACCTTTTATAAATTTCTAGAAACATTGCCCTTTTTTCTGTGGAAAATTTCTCAGCATGGCATAGAACTTGTTCACTAATAGACTCAAATATCTTTAGTTTTCTGCCACAGGAAGCCAAAATGAGATAAACTTATCTTCGGTAATTAATGTTTTGGTATTTTGTTTAGTTTGGAAAATGATTTAGGGATTCGATGAGTAGCCATTATTTAGTTTAACTTAGTATAAACTTTGATCTCATTTACATTTATTTTAATTACTTGCTTTAGCAATCATGCTTGGAGTAGACATTAAACAGCCAACCGTCATCTTGTTACTTTCTTGCTGACAAATTTTGTAGCAGACAGAGACAGCATGAGCCTACATGACTCGTGAACCCAGGCAGAGAGAAAAGTTGCACGTTTGCATTACACCCAACTAATGACTCTGAAGATATGCCTACTTTTTATTTACACCAACAACCTTCAGCCAGCTTTTATTTACTAAAGATTAATTCTAGATCACATAAACTTGAAAAGCATTTGAGTTAGTTTCTTTTATATTTCTGAGATTTAGGAATACTTAATTTATAAGTAGTTAATTTCAAGCCAATTAAATTGAGCTTTTTACAAGTCAATTCTAGTAACATCATTTGGAGGTAGAAAAATATCACATCTCTATAACATGCATACATAGACACATAGACAGACACAAAGAAAGATCTCATAGCTTTCATTTAAAGAACTTTAGACATGTCTCAAAAGAATAATCGGATCCAAGCTGTATTTCTGGCAGATGGACTAAGGTGAAGTTTAGCTGTTCAGAGACGGCTGAAGTCTCTTACTGAAGGTTTTTATTTGCATCATTTTAGAGCTACTTTTGGAGTCATTTTGTCTATCATCAAAAGTCTAGGGTAGTTGATATTTAAACTTTTCCTTCTAGTTTTTATTTGTTCCAGTTAACTTAGAAATAGCAATAAGGAGTTAAGCTTTTGAATCCTCAGAGGTCTGATTTTAAAGGGGCAGGTTTTTGCAGAGAGGAAGAGCGGAAGGTGGCATCTGGGGTGGAGCCTGAGACAAAGGAGTCTGGGAAGACAAGATGGTGCCTGAGACAGAGAAAGGGGGAAGGGAGCAGGAGGCTTAAGAAACCTTTTTGTTTTCCCTCAGCTTTTTAGTTGTATTGGTGAATTTAGACAAGATGTCTAGTAGTGAGGCAATTTTAGAGCTTTGTGGGTATCCAGTGAAAATACACTTACCATTTGTTTTGCTTCATTTTAGAGCCATGGTCTTCCAATATGATTTTAAGAAAAGCTAGTTTGGGGAGATTGAAAGTTCTCCATGATGGCCATTGCAATTCTGAACTGCTTTTGGTCAGTTCATCCCACTTAGTTAAAAGTGCACATATAGAGGCCCACAGTTCTTAAACATAACCCGGCTGGCATCCCTGAAGGAGGATTTCCCTCAGAACATTTAGATGACTGGGATCCCATTTCCGAAATGTCCTCTGAAAACCCAAGAAAGTCTCTGGAGTCCTAGCCCTGAGCCCTGAAGGAATCTAAAGACAAAAGAGTTGCTGTATTCCCAACCCTGATTCCAAAAGGAACCTGAAAACCAAAGAAACCTCCAGGAAGTCAGCCAGCTTTGAGCAGTCCCACGAGTCCTTCTAGGAGGTGAAGTATCAAACCTGACTGTGATCTGGAGGACCCCACCCTTGGGCCCACAACACTGATGTTCATGCCAAATCCTAGACATGAATGATGCCAGCAGCTCTGTTCATCACTGCTCCAAGCTGGAAACCACACAATGTCCTTCAAAGAGCAAATGGCTAAACATAGGGTTGGGGGTTAGTTGAACAGTGGGTGGAAGTGGAGAGAGGTGTTGGGAGACACATACCAGAGGAGGACTGGGCAGGACCGGGCAATGGATTGTGTGTGATTTGGGGAGATACAGGATGAGGACACACTTCTGGAGTTTGGAAAGAGTGAGGTCACCAGGTGAACAGGGATACAGTCCACTCAGCGGGGAAGCCTGGGGCACGGCCCAGATGACGCTGAACAAACTTTTAGTGTCAGATCATTCTTGGAATGTAATGTTCAGGCAACATCCAAGCCAGAAGATCAACCAGGCAGTTGTATGTCTGATTCTGGGTGGAGATAAATCTGGGGTGCATAAGCACTAAGGTGGTAATGAATGCCTTCAGAATGGATTGGATCACCCAGAGGTTATTTAAAACAATGAAAGCATAGAGATAAAAGATTACGGCCCTGAGTTGAGCATGGGAGCACTTCAATTATTAAAACCCAGGCAGATGAGGCTCTGCTGGCAAACATTCCTGCGGAGGAGCATCCAGAGAGGTAGAAAGAGAAGGAGAAGATTCTGGCATCAGGAGCAGAAACCAGAGTGTCCTCAGAAACAAGGAGGAGCCCATCCCCACTTCTTTGCCCCTGTCCGCCCCAGAGCCAGGCAGGTGCTGGTATCCCAGCCCCTCAGTCTCGCTGCTCCACCCTGACCTGGGGCCAACCAGGGTGGGTGGGACCCCAAGCCTCTAGGTCATTGGCCTCTTCCATATACCAGAGCCCCTGGAGATTCAGTGGGCTGTCCCAACCCTCCAAGACCTGGGGCTGGCAGTCCTGATCTCTGGGCCAGTGCAGTCCTGCTCTGCAGGAGACTCAGGCTGCTTTCCCAAGGGAAGGATATTCCTGTCACATGGCAGGGATGAGCCAAGGGGGCAGCATCCCTTTGCACCTGGACCCCATCTTACAAACTTTGAGTGCCCTCCACTCTGGAGAAACAAGATGACTGATGCTTCAGGCCCCACTGGCCTACTGATATCCACTGCTCTCATGGGAGGCATGAGCTCTCATTAGGTCCAGGGTTACCCAGCAGGCAGGGGAAAGACACACACAACACATACACTCACACACTCCCCAAGGGCCAGTTGGTCCTCCTGCTGGGGCCCAGCAGTGGTGGTAGTAAAAAAAATTTCAGGAGACCATCGCTGCCACTTCTTGGTCCCCTAAGCTGTCACCCCCAGCTGATTCAAGTTTGTTTGTTTGTTTGTTTGATGTTACCACAAATTGAGAGCTTGGAGCTTCCTAATCTGCCATTGCATTTTATTCTTTCTACTCCACTCCTTCTCCAGAGCACACAATCATAATTAAGAAAACAATATTATGCATATATTGCATTTGGCTTTCAAACTTGAACCAAGGTTAGTAAGAGAGGGAAATTGAGTTGTCTTTGTTAAGAGAATTTTATCTTTTTTTGGTACTGTCAAAATGTTCAAGTATAGTCTATAAAAACTTTAATATGTTCAAAATTGAGAAACATACATAAGTGGTTCCTCATTGCTGTCTCTGGTCCTATCCTCTCCCCCCACCTCCAGGCTGCAACTATTTACTGGGGGGCTTTGGGGAGAAAAGAAAAGAAAAAAAAGAAGATTGGCAACAGATGTTAGCTCAGGTGCCAATCTTAAAAAGAAATATTGATTTAGTTGGTACTTTACAGATTACAAATGCTGTTATATATGTAAACTGTGAAATGAAGAGTTGGTCTTCTCACCACATCCTCACATGGTCTTTCCTCTGTACACTATAGCTTATAAAAACTTTAATATGTTCAAAATTGAGGGACATAAATAAGTGGTTCCTCATCGCTCTCTCTCGTCCTATCCTCTTCCCCCACCTCCAGGCTGCACAGCCTCCACTCCAGCTCTTGTGACACTGGACTCACCTGCTGAAACACCTACCTCCCCACTGGTCTAGGAGCTTCTGCCCTCACTCATCTCTATTGCCTGTGTTCACACATATGTAAGGCCACTGCAGCTACTAACATGGTAAGTGAGGGAATTATTTCTCCACTGAGCCACTGGATGAGAAGAAAAACTTTCCCATCTCTTCTGTGAAGACACAGCCTCAATGGAGACTAGAGCAAGTGAGTGTGAATGCTGGGAAGATTATTTCCACACCCATCCCTCACCTGCTGCACGCCTAACAGGGTGGTGAACATAATGGACACCAATATTTCCCAGGGTGTTTAGAGGATCCAGGCCCGAAGGAGAAACCCGACCACTTGGCAAAAGAGGGATCAATCCAGGAATGAGAGCAAGTCCCTTCTCACCTGTTGTGTCATTGTCAGGAGCTCAGCTGCCACCCGTCCTCCTCTGTGTCTCATCCAGGAACAGTTTGAAAACTAAGCAGATAAAGCTGATGAAAAAGAAGGAAGTCATGAGAATCCAGTCTTTAAAACAAAAGAGAGACCACATAGGTAGGGAGTATCGCTGGATACACCAGGCACGAACCCCTGAACATTCACCTGGGAGTGGCCCCCACCCAGCCCAACCCACAGGAATGCCCTGTGAGTGAAGACCAGCAGGGAGACCCTCTCCCCTCCCAGGGTCAAAAGTAAGAAGGCTTTGGTGACTTCGCACATAGGAAGATAGCAATATCCCCATTTTACAGATAACAAAATGAGCATCGGGGGTGTTATGGGCTGGACTGTGTCCCCCTAACTCACATGTTGAAGTGCCAAGCCCCACTGTGTCTGTATTTAGAGACAGAGTCTTTAAAGAGCTAATGAACATTAAATGAGGTCCTCTGGGTGGGGCCCTAACCATAAGACTGGTGTCCTTGTAAGAAGAGGAAGACACACAGAGGAAAGACCATGTGAGGACGTGGTGAGAAGGCAGCTGTCTGCAAGCCAAGGAGAGAGGTCTCTGGAGAAACCAACCCTGCTGACATCTTGATCAACTTTCAGCCTCCAGAATTGCGAGAAAATACATTTCTGTTATTTAAGCCCAGTTTGTAGTATTTGGTTAAGGCAGCCCTTGCCAAATAATAATAGTTTTAGACTTTAATTAGACCTCCTGTTCATAGTTGTTATTTAATTTTTAATTCCTAGGATTAAAACCATATCCTAGGAAACCCTCACAATTGTCACATGGGGATTCTTGTCTCCACAGCAGCACACCACTCTGGAATTTATGGGTTAATAATTCTTGGTTAGGTGCACCCGATTGCTTCTCCAACACCACCCCAGCCCTTTAGAGCCCCCACCCTCCCTGCTGTGCCCTGCCACCACTCTCTGGATGCACCTGCCTTCAGTCCCCTTGGCTCCTCCACATGTGGGATTCAGATAACATCAGAAATTCAGCCCTAGCTCTGCTTAACATGGCCTCGGACATGTGGCCAGGCTCCTGTGGTATCTCTCTTTTTTTTTTTTTTTAGGAAGATTAGCCCTGAGCTAACATCTGCTGCCAATCCTCCTCTTTTTGCTGAGGAAGACTGGCCCTGAGCTAACATCCATGACCACCTTCATCTAGTTAATATGTGGGACACCTCCCACAGCATGGCTTGCCAAGCAGTGCCCTGTCCGCACCCGGGATCCAAACCAGCAAACCCTGGGCTGTCAAAGCAGAATGTGCGAACTTAACCTCTGCGCCACCGGGCCGGCCCCTGTAGTATCTTTTTAGTGGTGAGTGGAACGATCTAAGGACTCATGTCAGTGACTCTCATTACACAAGTCAGGCACTAACCCCTCTCACCCAGGGAAGAAGCAGGAGTGCACACATCACAAGTCTAGTCGTGTCCCACAGTCCCCACAGGGTGGACAGGCGGAGCAAACAGAGAGTGCAGGAGTTTAATTTGGGGGAATTGAGTTGACTCCTGCAGATATCTTAGTGAAATGCTAGCTAGAGTTCCGTCTTAGTCATTAGCATTGGCAGAAACATTCTTCACCTCATAATTTACGTATATACATATATATTTGTAAACTGTAAAGTACCACCTAAATCAATATTTTTTTAAAAGATTGGCACTGGAGCTAACATCTGTTGCCAATCTTCTTCTTCTCCCCAAAGCCCCCCAGTATGTAGTTGTATGTTCTAGTGGTGGGTGCCTTTGCTTGTGCTATGTGGGACGCCACCTCAGCATGGCTTGATGAGCAGTGCCATCTCCGTGTCCAGGATCCAAACCGGTGAAATCCTGGGTCACTGAAGTGGAGCACACAAACTTAACCACCTGGCCACGGGGCTGGCCCTAAATCAATATTAATCATTAACTACTGCAAGGTCAAATACTGATAATGTGTCAGGAACAAGGATGGCTTAAAACACTTTGACCCTGGAGGTCCCAAAAAGAGAAAACATTTCTCGTAGCTTTAATTGAAACCCTGCGATGGGGATTTACATGTATTTGCTTCTTTAACCTCTACCATAACCCTGCTAGTTATAGACAAGTTATTCATTTTATAAGTGACATGAGCTAGGTTCAGAAAGCTTGATTAAAATGACAAAATATGAGGCTAGAAAATGACAGAGCCAGAACTTGAACTTAGCTCTGCCTGTCTCTGAATCTCAAATTCCTAAACCCGGTGGTCTTGAGGGGTGGCCCCCAGACTCTAGCTTTACCTGGATATGTCACCTCTCAGATCAGTGATCAGAGACACCTCTTCTTATCACAGTGCTTCCCAGTGCAGCCTATTTACACAGTCTTCCATGCCCAGGTTCTCCCACCGCAGGGGTCCTCAAGGGTGCTCAACCAACTTCCCCAAATCAGCCGCAACTTTCCTCTGCTTTACATGTCAGTTTCACCATGCAAAAAAGTCTCAGGCCCCTCTGACCTTTCAGCATGGCTGATGACCAAGCCTCAAGCCCACAGGATAATACTATCTCCCCATCCCACAGCTGCATCTGTCATAGCCCCCACTGGGTTTTATAACTGACATTTATCACTTGACCCAGGTGGCTGGGACAGCTGGCCTCCTTTGGACAAAGCAGGCAAGCTGCAGGGTGCTCCTCTCCTACTGTCCCGCATGTATGCACTCACGGAGAGGGCCAGGGGAGGGCCAGTATCAGCTCACAGTCACAGATTTCTCACAAGGTTAGTGCCTTAGGGAACAGGAGAGCATGGCTTTCCTGACTCCAGAGTTGAGGGCAGTACCTGCTGATGGAAGGGCATGCCTGATGAGTTCCCTGTCTGTTCCCTAGGGTGTCTGCCTTGTGTGGTCACACTCCTTTGGCAAGCTGTTCTCGGCCTTGTGACTTGACGAAGTCTTTCCCTCTCTGGGTGTCAAAAGATTCATTTGTGATGAGAGGCAGTGTCTGTCAGAAGAACAAATGAGGCCTGGAATGAACCATCAGGCAGAGGGACAGCTTGACTGACTCTGCGGTCTGTTGCAGGCAAAGAGGGTGAGAAAACCACCACTGCCAAACAATGCAAATGGGCCCTTGGAAAAGTAGAAGGGGATGTGAGGCACAGCTGAGGGAAATGGGGACCACTGCCTTCACTGGCAAATGATCACTGGAAGAGTGTGCCCCACACCATCAGAGCCCTGCTGACCCGATACTCAGCCATCGTTAGGGTCACTGAGAGGCCACAGGCACCAGTCACAAGGCGTGTGTAGTTGGAGTGATGGGCTTAAATAAAGGCAAGAGGGCTCCTAAAGGGGTGAGAGTCAGCAGGAACTTTGGGAAAGGTCAGGGACTTGGGGATGGTGTGAGTGGTCCATGACACTCTCCTCAGATTCCCAAGATGCCAGGTGTCTGGATTACAGCCACCTCCACACCCCACCAAAGCAGCCACTGCCACCCCCCCCACCCTTTCTCTCACCACTGCCAATAATATATCAGCATAGGCCCAATAGAGCGGTGAAAGCTGGGTCCCCAGGTCACATCTGTGGCCTCTGAACCAGACCTGGTTTCATGGGGAAGGGGGGCATGAGGCAGGATGAAATCCACTGAGGCATGGGTGGTGAGGATCCCTGAGTCCCATTCCAGTGTATGGTCATGGCAACTGACAATCTCTGGACCACAAGACAGTCCTTCCAAGACCAGGCCAGAGGCAGCCCGTTCCCTGGTCCCAAAACCTGGGGTACCCAGCTCCTCCCAGGGCAACACAGGAAATGATGGAAGGCCTGTCTCACCACTCACATCCTTCTCCCCACCACTGCCGAGACAATCAACCTCCCTCAGGAGGAAGGACATGGTCGGCAAGGACCCGGATGAAGCTGGTGCTACCTCCCATGTCAGGCACATGACATGCACAGGAGCTTCCTCCCAAAACAGGGGCAATGACACCTCCCAGAAAACCTTCAGGACTCAGGGCCCTTTCCTCTGTCCTTGCCCCACTGACAGAGTCTTGGCCCAAATGAGTGGGACAGTCAGCCTCCTTTGGGTATATCAGGCAAGCCCTAGGGTGGTCTCCCTCCGCCCCTCCTCGGTAGACTCAGGGAGTGGGCCAGGAGAGGGCTTCTCTCAGCCCTTCTTGTCAGGTATCTCCCAAGGGGAGCACCCTAGGCAGCAGCAATGCAGGCTTTCCTCAGTCCAGAGTGGAGGGTGGGAACCGCTGATAGGAGAGCATGCCTGTGGGTTTCCCCTTCGTTCCCTGGGTGGCATGCCTGTGCTGCCACACTCCTTTGGCAAGCCTTTCTCAGCCTTCTGACTTGACACAGCCTTTCCAACTCCTGGGGAAGAAAGGTTCATTCGTGATGAGAGGCTGTGTTTTTTCCAGCAATAAGTGAGGATGGGGATGAACCAGCTGGCACAGGGAGAGTCTTGCTGCCCTTCTGGGTCAGATGTGAGCAAACAGGGCTGGAAAATCTCTTCCAAGGAGGCAGCAGTGACCTGAGCGGAACGGGGGAAGGGGATGTGAAACACAGCTGAAGGAAAGCAGGCAAGCCAGAGTGCGCCTCCCCCTGTGCCCTGTGGCTGTGCACTCAGGGAAAGAGCCAGGAGAAGGTGTCTCTCCGCCCTTATTCTAGGATTTCTGGCAAGGGTAGTGCCCCAGGCAGCAGGACATCAGGCTTGTCTGACTCCTGGAGCTGAGGGTGAGTCCTGCTGAGGGAAGAGCTTGCATGGAGGGCTCCTGGTTTGCTCCCTAGGTGGCCTGTCTGCCTTGCCACACTACTGAGCAAGGCATTCTGGGACTTCTGAATAGACAGGGCCTTTCCTCCTCCTGGAGTCAAAGGGTTCATTTGTGATGTGGGGCTGTGATTTTTCTACCAGTCACTGAGGCCTGGAATGAGCCAGCTGGCAGAGAGACAGCCTGGGTGTCCTCCCCTAGTCGTTGTTGGAAAACAGGGTCAGAAGGCCTCCCCGTGAGAAGGCCAGCAGCCACCTGAGCTGAAGGTCAGAAGGGGAGGTGAGAAACAGGAGAAGGAAAGGTGGACCCTAGTTCACCTTTGAACATTTCTACCCCAGGAGGAGGGAAGACTGTGCCTAGTCTGTCAGAAGGCCTGGAGCTCCTTGCAAAGAAGAGCGGCACAGCAGACTGGCCACCTACGTAACGGATGGGGCATCCCCCCAGGTAAGTGCTTGCACTGGGAGGACCCACCCTCATGCCACTCTGGGGCAGAGGGAGAGGAGAACCCTATAACTTGCCGACTTTCCCAAAGAGGGCCAGCCAACGCAGCCCCTCGAGCCAAGACGGTGTCCATGGGACTGCTAGGAAGGAAAGAGCCCTGGGTCCAGAAAGTTTTCGGTGAAGGGTCATCAGCTCTATCAGAGGTAGAAGCTGCTGGAATTCTGGTGTGCCCGACCTGGGAGCTGCTGCCCGCCGCACCCGGGTCCTTAGTGCCCTGCCTGGGCTCCCCAGGGAGGATGCCAGACTTAGTCTTGGCCTTGGCCTGAGGGATGCCTGCGGTGATGGGGGCGTTCCACAGTTGCCTGGGCTTCCCTGGGAGAGTCAGAGATCCCTGGGTGGTGGCCTTATGGAACGGGCCACCTCTGGCCAAGTCTAGGGGAGGGAGCCGCCTCAGGGTCGAGATGGGTGGTGGCCAGCATCATCCTCACCAGGAGCAGCCCTCGGGGATCTTTCGCAGGGATTGTGTCACGCCCCGCCTTCCCCGTCGGATGCTATCCTCCTGCACCCAGATCCAGGTTGGAGGCCACGGATGACGCCTGGAAACTGCCTTTCAGCACCCTGTCTGGCCTTCCCTGCGCCTTGTAGGGCAGCGGTGGGAGAAAAACCTGTAGGGACGGCTGGACGTTGGCTTCGTGGGCTGCCACGTGGGCATCCAGAATCTTGGGGACCTGAGGAGAGGAGGGCAGGTGCACCCATGGCCTCTCTACCTCCCCGACCTGACCTAGGGTTCTGACTGACTCTCACGACTGTGGGAGCCCTGCTCCCTGGCCTGAGGACCATTCCTCCCACTGTGCATGCACGGGTGGGAGGGAGGGGTGGGGGGAGGAATCCGGCCTCTGGCCTCACTGGGAGCCCCGCACTGGGTGGGGGGGATCTGGCGGGGTGGGGGCGCCCTCTGGCGGAGGCCCCGTGCAGCTGCCAGGGAGCTGGGGTTCCCACTTCCTTCAGGGCTTCTCATGACCCTTTCCCCTCTCTGCTCAGGTAGCTGCTTTCCTCCTTGGAAGAGGTTTTCTGGCCCTGTTTGCTCCCAACTGACCCAGAAGGGCAGCAAGACTCTCCCTGTGCCAGCTGGTTCATCCCCATCCTCACTTATTGCTGGAAAAAACACAGCCTCTCATCACAAATGAACCTTTCTTCCCCAGGAGTTGGGAAAGCTGTGTCAAGTCAGAAGGCTGAGAAAGGCTTGCCAAAGGAGTGTGGCAGCACAGGCATGCCACCCAGGGAACGAAGGGGAAACCCACAGGCATGCTCTCCTATCAGCGGTTCCCATCCTCCACTCTGGACTGAGGAAAGCCTGCATTCCTTCCGCCTAGGGTGCTCCCCTTGGGAGATACCTGACAAGAAGGGCTGAGAGAAGCCCTCTCCTGGCCCACTCCCTGAGTCCACCAAGGAGGGGCGGAGGGAGACCACCCTAGGGCTTGCCTGATATACCCAAAGGAGGCTGACTGTCCCACTCATTTGGGCCAAGACTCTGTCAGTGGGGCAAGGACAGAGAAAAGGGCCCTGAGTCCTGAAGGTTTTCTGGGAGGTGTCACTGGCCCTGCTGGGAGAGGGAGCCCCTGGGTGTGTCATGTGCCCGACATGGGAGGTAGTGCCTGCTTCATCTGGGTCCTTGCTAGCCATGCCCTGCGTCCCAAGGGAGGTTGATTGTCTCGGCAGTGGTGGGGAGAGGGATCTTCGTACCTCACAGAGACCTCCCCTAATCTAAGAGATGCCCTCTGAACTCAGAGAGACCTCTCCTGACCTCACAGAGCCCTCGCCTGACCTCAGAGACACCCCATCTGACCTCACCTGGATCTCCCCTGACCTCACAAAGAAACCCTCTCACCTCACAGAGACCTACCAAGACCTCACAGAGACCCCTTTCTGTCCTCAAAGGGCCCTCCTATGACCTCAAAGAGACCTACTCTGATGCCACATCCTCCGCTGAACTCATAGAGACCCCCTCTGACCTCACAGAGACATCCCCCTGACCTCACAGAGATGTCCAACATCACAGACACCCCATCTGATCTCATAGAGATGTCAAGTGACCTCAGAGACCACCTCTGACTACAGTGACCCCTTCTCTGACCTCAAAGAGAACCCTGGTGATGACACAGAAACATCCCCTGACATCATAGATTCCTCCCCTGAACTCAAAGACCTCCCTGACCCCAGAGACATCCCTGATCTCATAGGGACCTCCTGTGACCACACAGAGAACTCCTCTGAAATCACAAAGACTTCCTCTGACATCAAAGAGACGTTAGCTGACCTCAGAGACCTACTGTGACCTCACAGGGACCTCCCCTGACTTCACAGAGACCCCACTTGGCCTCACAGAGACCTCCTCTGTTCTCAAAGAGATGCCATCTGACCTCACAAACTCATCCTCTGGTTTCATAAAGACACACCCTGACCTCAAAGACACCCCACAGAGACTTCTCTGACATCACAGGGACCACCTTTGACATCACAAAGTCCTTCCTGACCTCACAGTGACCCCCTCTAACCAAACAGAGACCCCCCTGACCTCACAGAGACCTCCTTGATCTCACAGAGGTCTGCTCTGACCACACAGAGACCTCCCCTGACCTCACAGAGAGCCCTCTGACTTCACTGAGGCCTCCTCTGACCTTGCAGATAGCCCCTCTGACCATACACATACCTCCCTTGCCCTGATGATGACCCGCTCTGACACACGGAGACATCCCCTGATCTCACAGAGACCTCCATGACCTTGCTGAGACCCCATCTCACATCAAGAGACCTCCCTAACCTCACAGAGACCAACTGTGCCCTCACAAAGACCTCCCGTGACCTCACTGAGAAACCCTTTGACCTCACAGAGACCTCCCCACACCTCATAGAGACTCCCTCAGATGACACAGAGACCTCACATCACCTCACAGTGATGTCCTCTGGGCTAGCAGAGACCTCCTGCGAACTCAGATAGACCACTTTGACCTCAGAGAGAACTCCCCTGACCTAAAAGAGAACTCCCTGACCTAAAAGACCTCCCCTGACTGCACAGATACCTCCCCTGAGCTCACAGAGACCTCCCTGACCTCAGAGACCTCAGTGGCATCAGAGACCTCCACTGAACTCAGAGACATCAAGTGAGCACAAAGAGACCTCTCTGATCTCAAAGACACCTCCCTGACATCAAAGAGACCTGTGTGAGGTCACAGAGACATCCAGTGATGTCACAGAGACCACTCTGACCTCACAGAGACCTCATGTGACCTCACAGAGACCTCCAGTGACCTCAAAGAGACCATCTTTATCCTCAAAGAGACCTCTCCAACCTCACAGAGACATTCTCTGAACACACAGAGACCTCCCTGCCCTCTGAGACATTCTCTGATCTCACAGAAACCTCCCCTGACCTGGAATAGACCTCCCCTGTCTCACAGAGACCTTGCCTGACATCACAGATACCTCCCTGTCTTTGAGGACCGCTCCTGACCTCAGAAAGACACCCTCTGATCTCACAGAGACCTTCCCTGACCTATAGAGACCCACTTTTATCTCATAGAGACCTCCCCTGATGTCACATAGACCTCCCCTGAACTCACAGAGGCCTGCCTGAACTCACAGAGATCTCCTTGATCTCAGAGACCTCCCATGACCTCACAGATACCCACTCTGACCTCACAGAGAGCTGATCTTGCCACACAGAACTTGGTCTGACTTCACAGAGACCTCCCCTGACATCACAACATGCTCTCTGACCTCACTGTGACAAGATCTAATCTCACAGAGACCTCTGATCTCACAGAGACCTCCTTGAAATCACAGAGGTCTCTCCTGACCTCACAGAGACCTCTCTGCCATCTGAGAAACACCCAGATCTCACAGAAATCTCCCCAGACATCAGATAGGCCTCCCTTCTCTCACAGAGACCTCGCCTACCATCAGAGACACATCTCTGTCCTCACAGACCTACCCTGACCTGAGAGACAGCCCCTCTGACCTCACAGAGATATCCCTTACTTCACAGAGACATCCTTGACTTCACAGAGACCTCTCCTACCTCACAGAGACTTTACTTGACTTCATAGACACACCATCTGGCCACAAAGAGACCTCCCCCTAACTCACAGAAAGCCCCTCTGACCTCATTGAGACCTCCCCTGGCCTCACAGATACACACTCTGATGTCACAGAGACCTCCCAAGACCTCACCGAGAACTCCCATGACCCCACAGAAACCACCTCTGACCCCACAGAGTACTCCCTGACCTCACAGAAGCCACAGCTGACATCAAGAGACCTCTCTGACCTCAGAGAGACAACCCTGACCTCAGAGAGACAACCCTGACCTCAGAGAGACATCCCCTTACATCACAGAGACCTACCCTGATCTCACAGAAACCTCCCCTTATATCATAGATATCTCCTCTGACCTCACAGAGAATTCCTCTGACAACACACAGACCTCTGCTGACCTCAGAGACCTCACATCCCCTCGCAGAAGCCTCCTTTGAACTCAGAGAACTCCCTTGATTTCAGAGATCTCCCTGACCTGACAGAGACCTCCCATGAAGACACAGAGAACTGTGGGGGACTGGAATTGGCCATCCCAAGATACGTCTCTTTAGCATGAGGATTATTTTGGGCTGGTTAATTTTAAAAACTGCAGACATGGGGGCTGGCCCGATGGCCAAGTGGTGAGTTTGCGCGCTCCTCTTCAGTGGCCCAGGGTTTTGCTAGTTTGAGTCCTGGGTGTGAACATGGCACCGCTCATCAAGCCATGCTGAGGCAGCATCCCACATGCCACAACTGGAAGGACCAACAACTAAGAATACACAGCTGTGTAGAGGGGCGCTTTGGGGAGAAAAAGGAAAAATAAAAAAAAATTTAAAAATCTTTCAAAAAACTGCAGACATGAGAGAAACTCTGAAAAGTAGAATTTACTTACCCTCTGTTAAGAGATATTTACATTTGTAAAGGAAATCTCCATCTGTAAAGATATCTCCCTTTCTGTACCAGGAAGAAGGGGGATGACCTTATCTCTAGAAACTCTTATCAATGCAGAAGGCAAGGACTTATATCTGTATATAACCTTACTCTTGTGTACTGTGCTTTTCTGATAATCTCCCATAACTGACTCCCTCCACCCCCAACATCCTCCTTTCTCTTTAGCTGAAGATGGTATTTAAGGTGATGGCTTCAGCCATTTTGGGGAGTTACTCAGTTTTTCTAGGTCTCTCCCATGTATACATGTTATAAAGCTTTAATTTTCTCCTGCTATTCTGTCTCATGTGAATTTAATTCATTGTACAGCCAGAAGGACCCAGAGTGGATGGAGGAAATGTCTTCCTCCCCTGCAGAACTCTGACCTCACAGAGATGACCCTGAACTCAGAGACCTGCATGGCCACCCAGAGACCTCCCCTGACATGAAAGACCACCCATGATCAAACAGAGACAACATCTGTCCTCACAGAGACTCCCTCTGACCTCACAGAGGCCTCCCCTGACCTAACAGAGAACTTCCCTGGCCACATGGCTCTCCCATGTGATCAGAGGCAACCCCTCTGACCTCACAGAGACCAAATCTGACCTCATAGAGACCTGCCCTGACCTCACAGAGACACCCACTTACCTCACAGAGACCCACCCCTGAACTCAGGGGGAGTGCCCCTGACCTCACAGATACCTCCCCTGACCTCACATATACCCCCTCTGACCTCACAGAGTCCTCCCTTGAATTCACAGTGACCCTGTCAGAACTGACAGGGACCTGCCCTTATCACTGACTAGTTGTCCTGAGGAACTCAAGAGTGGGTTTACAAGAATTTAACTTTTTCCAAATTTTTTCCTTTTGTTATGTTAAGAAGATGCCATCACCAACCTCCTGGTGCCAGACCAGACCATCCCACAAGAGCTACATGTATGACCTTTGCCTTATTTTTAATGCTAAGTTCTCTCCAGGAGGAGCGTAGGCCTTGTTACCATCACCTGCAGTGTGTGTGGAAGCATGCTTTCTATCTGAGTCTGTGCAAGAGGATACTCACCTCTCCCTTTTGAATATTCATTCCCCATCTGAAATAAATGTCCCTCCTTCCCTTTGTCTGGGGACACCATGACTCTGGAAATGATTCCTCATGGTCTCCTATTTGCTGCAAATATAGCTTACTTTGTGAGACAACTACTTCTGGTAGAGAGTCTGATGTAACTCACCAGGATGGAACGCGTTTTGCTTTCAGTAACAAATTGGCACCCAATATCGGGTTTGCCTCTTTGTGGTGCTCATGTTGCCAGCTTGATGTCTCCGCCCCCTCGGGAGACCCAGCAGCAGCTGCACTGAGCGCGTTGCTCTGTGGATCTTTCAATGGAGGTGAGTGGCGCCAACCGCACAGCATGGCTATAAGATTTATTTCTTTAAGTTGCCTCATAAAGTCTTCCTGTTAATGTCTGGCTTCAGGGTTTGAGTCCCATCTGGGGGTAGCCTGGCTCAGGGGAGTGAGAGTCCCCTCTGAATGGAAGGATTGCATGACCCAGCTACTCAGGATGGGACGATGCTTGGCTCTGGTGAAACAGGAGCAATCCCTGTTGACTAGTCTAGGGTTCCGGATCCCTCTGGAGAATGAATCTCCTCTGGAATGATGAGGTGGGGCTTTTAGGCTCCCACCCGAAGTCACTGAGTCTGTCTTTGTGTTATGTCTGTGATCGGAGAGGGGTCCCTTTAGATGCGGTCAAGCCCCCTCTGGAGTTGGTGAGTCTGTTTTTTTGTCATTGGTTTTTGTTGAGGATGCTCGACATCAATCTTGTTTGTCCACAGTCTGGCTTTTCTGGACTCCTAGGTCTCTTTCCTTGCCCTCCCTATCACTGACCCCTGGGTGAAACCCAGTGTTCACCCAGTATTATTTTCCCTTTTCCGGCACTTGGTTCTGGCATGTCCGGCAGGTAGTTTCTGCGAATCAGGCACCTGGTTCTGGCGTATCCAACAGGTGGTTCTGGCGTGTCTGGCAGGTGGTTCCAGCATGCCTTGCAGGTGGTCCAGTCGTGTCTGGACCCTGGTTTTGGCGTGTGCGACACATGTTTCTGGAGTATCCGTCCGGTGATTCCAGTGCATCCAGCAGGTGGTTCTCGCAAATCTGGCAGGTGGTTCTGGCGTGTCCAGCAGTTGGTTCTGGCGTGTCAGGCGCCTGGTTCCAGTGTGTCTGGCAGGTGGTTCCGGACCATCCGGCAGCAGGTTGTACTGTGTCCCCTACCTGATTCCCACGTGTGTGGGGGGTGGTTCCGGTGTGTCTTAATGGTGGTTCCAGTGTGTCCGGTGGGTGATTCCAGCATGAGTCCTGGGTGGTTCTGGTGTATAAGGAGCTTGGTTCTGTCATATCCAGCAGGGAATCTTGGCTTGTCCGGCAGGTGGTTCCAGAGAGTCAAGCAGTTGGTTCCAGACTGTCGGGCAGGTGGTTCAGGTGTGTCCAGCAGGTAGTTCAGGCCTGTCTGGAAGGTGGTTCCGGCGTGTCTGAGAGCTGGTTCTGGCATATCTGACAGGTGGTTCCGCCGTACCCGGCGTGTGGTTCCGAAGTGTCTGTCAAGTGGTTCAGGCATATCCGGCAGGTGGTTCAATCTTGCCTGACACGTGGTTCAGTTTTGTCTGGCAGGTTGTTCTGGCATATCCGGTGGGTGCTACTGGCTTATCATTCAGATGGTTCCGGCGTGTCAGGCAGGGGGTTCCTGTGTGTCTGGCATGAGCTTCTGGGATGTCTGGAAGGTGGTTCTGACCTGTCCATTGGGTGCTTCCGGTGAGTCTGGCAGTTGGTTCCCGCATGTCTGGCGGGTGATTCCAGCATGTCTGGCAGGTGGCTACGGCATGTCTGGGACCTGATTTCATCGAGTCTAGTTGGTGGTTTCAGCATCTCCAGGTGATGGTTCTGGCATGTCCGGCATGTTGTTCTGAAGTTGGTTCTGGCGTATCCAGGACCCGGTTCCAGCATATCCACCAGGTGATTTCGGCGTGTCTCGCACATTGCTCCAACGTGGCAGGCGAGTGGTTCTAGCTTGTCCGGCTGGTCGTTCTGGCGTGTCCACCAGAGGGTTCCAGCGTGTCCTGAAGATGGTTAAGGAGTGTCAGGCAGGTGGTTCAGTCTCATCCAGCAGGTGGTTCAGGCTTCTCCAACAGGTGTTTCAGTCATGTCCAGCACCTGGTTCAGGTGTGAGACACCTGTTTATGGTGTATCAGGCATGTGGCTCCATAGTGTCTGGCAGGTCTTCAGTCATGTCCGGCACCAGGTTTCGGCGTGTGCCACAACTGTTTCTGGCATATCCAGCAGGTGCTTCCAACGTGTCCGGCAGGTGGTTCACAAAAGTCTGGCAGGTGGTTCGGGCGTGTCCAGCAGGTGGTACTGGCGTGTTGGACATCTGGTTTTAGTGTGCCTGGCATGGTGCTTCAGAATGTCAGACTACCCGCCGGACATGCTGGAACCACATTCTGGCCATGCCTGAACCACCTGCTGGACACCCTGAACCACCTGCCAGATATGCGTGAACCACTTGATGGAAACTCCAGAACCACATGCTGGGCACGCCGGAACCACTTGTCAAGTACACCAGAATCAGGTGCCGGACAAGCTGCAACCACCTGCTTGACTTGCCGGAACCACTGCTGGACATGCCAAAATCACCTGCCAGAAACGCTGGAAACAGGCAGCTTATATGCTGGAAAAACCCGCCAGACATGCATGAACCACCGGCCGGACACACTGGAACCACCACTCAGACACACCGGAACCACCTGCCAGACATGCCAGAACCAACTGCCGGACATGCCGGAAGCACCCACCAGACACGCCGGAACCACCTTCTGAACGTACCAGAACCACATGCCAGTCACACAGGAACCACCTGCCAGACACACCGGAACCATCTGAGGGAAGTGGCGGAGTCACCCACTGGACATGACAGAGCCACCTTCTGGACATGCCGGAACCACCTCACTGACACGCCGGAACCACCTGCCAGACACTTCGGAACCACCTGTTGGATATGCCGCAACCAGGTACCAGATACTCTGAAACCACCTGCCGTATACGCCAGAGTCAGGTGCCAGACATGCCACAAACACCTGCCACGGAGGCCGGAACCACCAGCGTAACACGTCGGAACAACCTGCTGGACACGCCAAAATCACCTGCCGGATACACCAGAACCAGGTCCTGGGTACGCCAGAAGCAATTTCTGGAAAAGGCCAGAACAACCTGCTGGACACACCGGAATCACCCCTGGACATGCGGGAACCAATGGCCAGACATGCTGGAACCAACACCTGGACACTCTGAAAGTACCAACCGCACACGACGGAATCAGGTCCTGGACACATGGTAGCCACCTGACGGACACGCTGGAACCACATTCAGAGCATACCGGAACCACATGCCAGACATGCAGGAACCACCTGCCAGAAACCATGGAACCCACTGTCAGATACGCCGGAACCAGGCACCCAGTACGCTGAAGCCACCTGCCGAATATGCCAGAACCATGTGCCAGCCACGCTGGAACCATGTGATGGATACACCAGAAACAGGTACAGCAGAGGCCAGAACCAGGTGCCTGAAATGCCAGAACCACCTGCTTGACACACCTGAACCACCTGTCAGTCTTGTGAGAACCACTTGCCGGATACACCAGATGCAGGTGTCGCACATGCCAAAAACCAGGTTCCAGACACATCTGAACCACCTGCCAGTCTTGTGAGTACCACCTGCCAGATACACCAGACACAGGTGTCACACATGCCAAAACCAGGTGCTGACATGACGGAACCACCTGCAAAACATGCCAGAACCAGGTGCTGGACATGCTGGAACCACCTGCCGGACACGTCGAAATCCCCTGCCGGATACACCGGAACCACATGTCACATGTGCTGGAATCGCCTACCAGACATGCCGGGACCACCTGTTGGATACGCCGGAACCAGGTGCCTGATTCACTGAAACTACCTGCCGGACGCGCCAGAATCAGCTGTCGGACACGCATGGAAAACACACAGGATATGTCGAAATCACCTGCATGATATCCCATAACAATGTGCCAGAAAATAAAGTACCTAGGATGTGTGAAATCCTATTGAGGCATATTCATATAATGCATTTATTATCATCTTTCTCGCTTTTTCTGTTTTATTGTTATTATCATTTTTTTTGAGGAAGATTAGCCCTGACTAACATCTACCACCAATCCTCCTCTTTTTGCTGAGGAAGACTGGCCCTGAGCTAACATCCATGCCCATCTTCCTCTACTTTATATGTGGGACTCCTGCCACAAAATGGCTTGATGAGTGGTGCATAGGTCTGCACCCAGGATCTGAACCGGCAAACTCCAGGCCACTGAAGGAGAACATGCAAACCTAACCTCTGTGCAACCAGGCTGGCCCCAAGCTTTCTGTTTTTTTAAAGCAATTTCAATTCTTGCATTTGTTTCACCAGCAGTGGTATCATCATCTTGGACAGTTTCCTCCAGAGTCACAGTATCTAAAATTTGGAGCATTTCTGTTGCTTGTTTGGATAAGTGATGTCAGAATGTCTAGTAAATCTTCCCTAGGAGAACTGTCTAAAAGACATCTCAATTTAGCAACTGCAGGGACATGTATATTCAACATTTCAATCAATAGTAGTTCATTTTTGTAGAACTCTTCTGATAATTCTCCTAGTTTCTCTTTAGTTTTACAGGTGTTGAAAAATTCCTCAAGGCAGCCCACCAGTTCCGCTTTAACGACAGGATATGACTTCTCTTTTAAATCTGTACCATCTGCAAACAGCACAGGTGTGTGGTCAACAAAAGTGGGTGGGAATTGGGCTGGGTATTGCCCACAATCTGAACCATCAGTGCAGCTGCCCCAATCCTGTGCAGTGGAGGCAGATCCTGAGTATTGCTGGCCATGTAGGTCATGCTGGGGATGAGACTTAGGATGGTGCTCTGCAGCCCTCGAGCAGGCAGCTCCACACCAGCTGCCAGTTGCAAGTCCAGTCCACACTGGGTGCACATGGGGGAGCTTGGAAGCAGGAAGCCATCTGGGTGAGCAGCAGCAGGAAGTGGCTGAAGAAAAATTATGGGAAGAGGAGGGGAAAAAATGTATAATAAATAAAGCTTGCCTTGTTATGCAGATAAATCTCTCAGTTAAAAAAATTCTCTAGGGGTTGGCCTGGTGGTTCACTGGTTAAGTGCGCACGTTCTGCTTCGGTGGCCTGGGGTTCGCCGGTTCTGATCCCTGGTGCAGACATGGCACTACTTGGCACGCCATGCTCTGGCAGGTGTCCCACATATAAAGTAGAGGAAGATGGGCGTGGATGCTAGCTCAGGGCCAGTCATCCTCAGCAAAAAGAGGAGGATTGGCAGCAGTTAGCTCAGGGCTAATCTTCCTCAAAAAAAAAAAAATTCTCTAGGGGCTGGCCTGGTGGCACACGGGTTAAATTCACACATTCTGCTTTGATGGCCTGGGGTTCACCAGTTCAGATCCCAGGTGCGGACCTACACAACACTTATTGAGCCATGCTGTGGCAGGCATCCCACGTATAAAGTAGAGGAGGATGGGCAAGGATGTTAGCTCAGGGCCTATCTTTTTAAGCAAAAAGAGGAGGGTTGGTGGGGAATGTTAGCTCAGGGCTAATCTTCCTCAAAAAAAAATTCTCTAAGAGTCATTCTCTTTCTGGTGCAGATGCTTTTACTAATGGAAATTTCCTTTATAAACATAAATTTCCTTTCCAAAGAGGAAGTCTATCCTTCATTTAAAGCAGTCAAGGTGGAGATCAAGAGTTTTTTCTGCATCTGCGGGCTCTCGATTGCTTTTGGCTCAAAATAATTTGTATGTCAAAGTACCATACTTTGGGCATCTTCAGCATTCCTTCAAGAAGAAACAACTTGTTCTTGGAAGTCTCTGTCTCCTCCCCAACCCAGATGCACTCAAGCTGTTAGGGGCCAACAGCAAACAGGGTTCTGCCACAAGATGCTTTGGGGAAGCCTCTTCACCCTCAAAGGCCTGAGACACACTAGAGGGATAGATCACTGCAGGTTCTTCAGCCATTGAAAATAATATAAACAGCTCCATTCTCATAAATTTAACAACTTGAAAACAAGGAACAACTTACCAAAAATTTCAAACTAACAAAACTCAACCAAGATGATAGTATTTTCCTCGATCGGGCACTGCCAGCCAAGCTTTTTGCCACAAAACTCAAGACTTGGATTCATGTGACACACCTAAAGAAAGCACAAAACCCTGGGGGACTGCACATCATTTGGTGACTTAAAAATAAAGATTTCTCCAAATGGAAGCAGACAGTATCTGATGCGAAGGTTTCCAAGGTGTCCGGACAAGGTCTGTTGGAAGTTTGTCTGCCAAACCTTTGATGATGACATGACACTTCAGATCATCTCCAATGCCTATGATCTTGATAACATGCAAACTTTAGGTCAAAAGTGCCAGAGAGTTCTCCTTCCTCTCACTCCGTGTTCCTCAAATGTGGCCACGATAGGTTTCCAATCTGTGTGTTTTTCCTCCAACCTGGGACATGACTCCCAGAGAAGCTCCTTCCTGGCCTCGAGGGACGAGAGGCTACTGAAACTGGAAAAATCTGACTGCAGATCAACAATGCTTTCAGAGAAAGATCACAATCAAAATGGGGACATGTGAAAGTTAATAAACGGAAACGTAGTTGAAATAGTGTTGGAAGGCTAATAGAGGGAGTTCTCATGCCCTATGTCAAAAGCGCAGTGCAACAGGAAGAATAAAGACTTTCTCTTCCTGACCAGTCAGAAACTAAGCCAAGGAGAGACTGTCACAACTCTGCCGATGAAAAGCCACTGCCCTCAAGACTGTGTCCAATAGCCCCCCAATTTTCCCCACTCTGAGATAAAAGAGCTTCTCCTCTCTTTCTTGCTGGGTGCTCCTGCATAGCTTGCCATGGTTTCACACTCCAAATGGCTATTCTTTGCTAATCCCAGGTAAACCAATTTTCACCAGAGAAATAACTGGCTGTCTATTTGTTTAAGGTCAAGACTTGTTAATAAGCCAGAGATGTAGAGAAAACATTTGATAAAATCGAACTCCTGTTTGTCATAAAATTTTCTAGCAAGTTTGAAATAGATGGAAATTACTTTCACTTGTTGAAGGTCATCTACAGAAAATGCACAGTTGACTTCATGCTTAACAGGGAAAGACTAAAGGATTCTCCCCATAATAAGGAACAAGGAAAGGAATACCACTTTCACTATTCTTATTCAATAAAATACTGAAGCTTCTGGCAATAACAGAAGTAAAGGAAATAAAAGCCATAGAGTTTAGAAAGGAAAAATATAACCATTCTTAGTTTCATTGTTGTCTGTGTAAAAAAGTCTGGGAATCTACAAAAAAAAAAAATCAGAACTAATACATGAGTACAAAAAGTTCACCAAGTACAAGATCAACACACAAAAGACCATTTTATTTCTACAACTAATGATGAACCTGCAGATGATAAACTTGAAAATGCTGTATCATTTAAAACCACTCCGAAGAACATGAAACATTCAGGCATATATTCAGGAACATGTGTACAGGATCTGATGCTGAAAATTATAAAATACCGATTACGGTAATTAAAGAAGATGCAAATAAATTGAGAGCCTTACTATTGTCAAAGACAAATGCAACAGACATTAGTTAAAGTGGTGAAAGCAGATTTTATTCAGTAACGGCTCACAGAAGCTGAGCTGCGCTCAGATTTGTACGCAGGTGAATTTAGAATTTTAAAGGGAATGAAGGAGCAGGGTTCAGGGGCTCAGTGGAGTCAAAGAAGTGAAAAAGTACAAAGGTTGGTCAGTGTAACTGTGATTAGACCCACTGTGTTCGTTACTTTGCAGTTATCAAAGTTAGGATTCTATCCTCACTCAGAAGTTGAGAGAAAGAGTCTCTATCTGTCTTAATGATCGTATTTCAAAGGAGTGGCTCTTAGGTCCTTTAGAGAATTGTGAGAGATACATATCGACAGTTGTAAGCCCTCTTTAGTAAATACTCTAAGGAGGGGGATCAGAGGCCTATAATTGGGTGTTGACTAAAATAAATAGCAAATTTTTCTGTTAGCTTTGAGCTCTCAGGAAGGCATTTTAATGGTGGGCTGGAGTCATTCCGGTTACACAGCCTTATGCTGCTAGAAGCCACGCCAGAGTTTGGTTGAGTCTCCTCCTGGTGTGGGGGTTTGGAAGGAGTTGTTATGTGCTGAGAATTCTGCAGTCCTCACCATACTACTGGATAGAATAAAGAGTACAGGTCTCAATTATCCCCAAATTGATCTATAGGTCTAATATTATTCTAATAAAAATTCCACCACAGTTTGTAGACAGAGACACCTTTTTCTAAAATTTATATAGAAAGGCACATAGCTGAGAGTAGCTAAAACAATCGTGACAGGAAGAATAATGTGGCAGTAAACACTTTAACAATATTTAGTATTGCCTTGTAGATAGTGTAATCACAGCATCGTCATTTTCATTGTAGGACAGCTACATAAATCAATGGAACAGAGTAGACAATCCAGAAATGGACCACAGAGTTATACCCTAGTGATCTCTGACACCAAGAGTGAACCTTAATGTAAATTATGGACTTTGAGTGATAATGGTGTGCCTATGTATGTTCATCAATTGTGAGAAGTATACTACTCTGACGAGAGATATTGACAACAGAAAGGTTATGCATATGTGGGGGCAGGGACTATATGAGAACACTGTATATTTCATTAAATTTTGCTGTAAACGTAAAACTGCTCTAAAAAGTAACATCCGTTTATTTTTTAATAGGCAATACAAGAATACCTTGTGGTGATAAAACTAGTCATTATTTTAGCTGTGATGGATACACAAACTTGCACTTCTGATAAAATTGTACAGAACTAAATACACAGGAACAAATTAGTACAAGTAAAACTGAAGAAACCTGAATAAGATAGTGGATTGCATCAATGCCAACAAGCTGGCTGTGGTATCGTCCTATAGTTTTGCAGAATGTTATCATTGTAAGGAACTGGGTAAAGTGTACACTGGAACTTTTGGAGTTATTCCTTACAGCAGTGTGGAATCTACAACGATCACACTATAAATTTCAATTAAAAATAGTTGGCAAATGGAAAGTCAGTCTATGTTCTAAGTTAGGAAGTTTCATTAAATGGTCAGTCCCATTACTTTATAAATTGAATATAATGCCAATAAAAATTTTAACGAGCTTTTCTGTTGAGTTAGATAAATGATCCTACATGGAAAAAATAAACGCATAAGCTAAGCTAGGAAAATATGGACCAGGAAGAACTCTGAGGGAGGAACTGTTCTATCACACGTTAAAAATATTGCAGAGACTGTAATGCGACAGGAGAGGATTGTTGCATGCACAAGAAGAGGAGAGAAGGGAAAGGGAGGGGAGAGGGTGGCAGAGGTCAGGGGAGTGGGGGAGGGGTGGCCTGATTGGAAGTTGTTGACGTGGGGAAGCGGGAGCTCACTAAGTAGAAGGCAGGCATCCTATGTGATGGTTTAGGGAGCACATGTGGCTTTCTCTGGCGGTCCTGTGTTGAAAGCAGAACGAGAGTTTTGGAAACTGGCAGTTACTGACCAAGTGCTGACTGTTCTGTGCTGAATGCTGCAGGGGCTGTGACTTGGCTTCTTGGGATGTTTACTTCCCACGTTGGGGGTCAGAGTTATACTGTCATATATGATCTGGCCTTTGTCCATTTGTATATTCAGTCTCAAAAAAACAGTCGGTGCACAAATTCATCAGTTAGCTCATCATTAAAAAATCGTCTCTTGGAAAGTTAAACCTTTGAAAGTTAAAAAGATGAAAATGTTAAAAAGATGAAAGATGCCAAATAAGTTTTATAGATGAATATGAAGAAAGTGAATAAGAATCTCAAAATTATCCTTCAACAGATTAGGGTGTCATGAAACAGGTTTCTCAAACTTAAAGTCCTATATTAACATTATTTTCTAAAAAAGAAATTTGGCAAAATGTATTAAAGGACTTCAAACGTCCTTAGCGTTGACTTCATGTTACACTTCTAGTAATTTACAATCAGGAAGTAATTCTAAATAGCAATACGTTTTATCTCCTAAATTGATTTTTTTGTGTAAATTATTGATTAAAAAAAGAAAAAAATGAAATCAAATGTCCAGCAGATAAGTATATTTACTTGAGAATATATCATGCAAACTACGTTTAAGTAGAGTGTCATTTTTATTATCAGCATAGGAGAAAAGATGAGTTATGGAAGGGATTCTGCTCATGCTCAGTTATTTCCTTTACTTAACATTAAATCTTGAATAAAGTATAATGTCAAGCTGCCTCATTTACTCGTTCATTTTAAAAGCTGAAGACTATTTCCTTGGTTTTTAAATAATGAGGTGTAAAGAAGGGGGTGAGGTGTTGAAAATAACTTCCACTGAGATTGACAGTAGCAACTGCTCTTGATTTTTTTGAGAGTTGTGGGGTCACCCATCAAAGCAGGAATGCTATTTATGTTCAGAAATTAACAATCTGAATTTTATTAGAAATTTTGACTTTTATACACCCTCAAAAAGTAAACTTAGGAATTTATTTTAATTTTTAGCTCTGTTGAGGTATGAGTAATAGACAAAAAATGCACACGTTTTCTATATGTGTATTGATTAGTTTGGACATATGCATATACCCGTCATATCATCACCACAACAAAGTGCTGAACACATCCATGACCTCCAAAAATTTCCTTGTGATTTTTGTGTGTTTTTTTAATCTTAGGAATTTCATGGATTTTAACCTTATGCTCAGATAAAAGAGGGAGAAGATGAGGTGTACGTTGTTTCATTGTGGTACCTTAAGACATAGACTTTCAACATACACATGACTTCTGAAAAGCAACATTTATTACTTTCACAATGAAATATTTTCTCCTATTTCCTTCAAATATATGGCCTTCTTATTCTACCCCCCACCCACTTCCTTTTTGAGTAGGGACTCAGGAGAAATTTCCAATGGTACTAACAAACAGGGTCCAAGGGGTGGCTGCCCCTCAGCCCTGCAGGCTTTTCCCCTGTGAGAAGCGCCCACTTTGCACGTGTGTGAGCCAGTGTGGAACAGGACAGAGTATGTCTGCAGACTGGTTCAGCCTGCTGAGCCCCTTTGCTGCTTCTAACCTATGGCCACAAAAAAGGCTAAATGGAGGGAAATTAAACTTTGATGTGTTGATGATTGAAAAGGAAAGTGCCTTGCTCTCTAAGGGATAAAGTCATTTGGAGGAAAATCAAATAACTATCATAGTTATTTTTTCCTATCTTATTTTTCCACTGAAGGCACTAGATATTTCAATCTGACTTCCTAACACAATCCAGTAGTACCTTCCTTTTCTAAGGCCAATGAACTGTTATGTAAGGGGCTTCTCTTGCTTTTTCCAAACCCTCCTGGGATTCTGTTTATCTACTGTTCATTTTTCACCCCCTGCTTTTCAGATTGCTTTGTTCACTGTCCTTGTAAAATAAATGTGGCTCATTAAAATAACCAGCATTAATATGTATCTCTTTCACTGCATTTTATCTAATAAATACGCTGAAGATTTTCTGTATTCTCCATGTGAATCCTTTCTTGAATATTGGAACTGGGACAATCTCTTCACATCCTGTGACTTGCCAATTCCCTCTTGTAATGTGTCTTATGATGAACCGAAAGCCTAAATTTTAATGAATCCCAGTTTACCGATATTTCTTTTATGGAGAGTGTGTCTGTGTGTGTGTGTCTTCTTTGAGAAGTTTTTTCTACCCTGTGGTCCCGAGGATGTTTTCTTATGTTGTCTTCTAGAAGTTTCATTATTTTACCTTTCCCCTTTAGGTCAAAGTGTCCAGGAATTGAGTTTTGTGTATTGTGAGGGTACGGCTCAAGGTTTCGTTTACATCCATATGCTCATCTCTACGAGTAATAACAGGCAGCATTGGGACAGGTGAACACAAGCCTGGGAGTTCGGGGTCCTGTATTCTCAGCCTTACCCTCCCTTTAAAGCACCCTCTGAACGTGGGCAGGTGATTTTCCCAGTTCTCCCTCCTCTCAGACTCCTTCCTTCCTCTCTTCCTTCTATCCTTCATTCCTCCCTCCCTCCCTCCATTCTTTCCTTCCTTCCTTCCATCTATCCACCCGAGCATCTGTCCAGGTATCAATCTGTCCAACTGTCCTCCTGCCTGTTCGCCTGTTTCTCCTTCTCTCCTTCCATCCTCTTTCCTCCCATGTCTCAACTTCTCTTCCTTGTCTTTGTTCTTCCTGCTTTCCCTGTGACCCTCCATTTGTCCGCTCTTCTTCTGTCCATCCAGGTATCCCCTCTATCTGTGCCTCTACCTATCTCTTTGTCGCGTCTCTCTCTTCTTCAAGCACACTGTCTCTCTTGGGTTCATCTCACTCACAGGCTCGAACATCCCTCTACTCACACAATCCCTCCTTCTGTCACTCACATTTATGGCTCACCTGTGAATGGTTGTCCTGGGACAGCCACTGCTGGAGTGCAGATGAGCCTGTGGGGCTTCACCCACTGTGTGGGGTCTCTGTGTCTCCCAGACGACAGCCCTTTCCACAGCTCCTGAGCCGGGCAGCATGTTCCTGCCTACTTCCTCATTGCTTGAGCAACCAGAAGCCACCACAGGCCTAGGGGGGCCCCTCTTCCTTCCCCAGAGGAGCTCTCCAGCCCCACAACTCCACTGCACAATTATTACTGGGCAGCTGGGAAGCCGAGGTGTGCAATTCTGCTTTGAGGGCAAGCATGCTGATCACAAGGATTATAGCAATATTTCAATCTGATGCAGCCCTCAGAGAGCCCCTGGTCTTGTGAAAGTCACAGAAAATTCTAATACAAGGTGGGATGTTTTGAGGAGAAGCACCTGGCATCCTTTGGGTGAGAAGGGCTCTCTGGAGGAAGTTTTGCCCAATTGGGGTCTTTAAGAAGGAGTAGGAGTTATATAGGGAAATAGGGTGTGGAGCGTGTTCCTGGCAGAGGAAATTGCATGAGCAATGGCCCTGTAGGCAAAAACAGCATAGTGTATGGGAGAATTGACAGGAATTTGGTTTGCCTGAAGCACAAAGCCTAACTCAGAGTGAATGGATCAATAAGGCTGAAGAGTCAGCAGGAGCCAGATGTGCAAGGGCTTTGAGTGCCAGGTCAAGAAGCTTGAACTTAACCCTGAAGGCCTTAGGGAGCCATGGGTGATGCTAGAGCAGGAGTGTTCTAGTGAGATCTTCACTTCAGAAAAATGCTTCTAATGTTCAAGGCAGAGAACATCCTTTAGACAATGCATCCAGTGAGCATGTTAGGGTGTTGGTTCCGGTGAGAAAAGGTAAGACCTACCTGGGACGTGAATGAACAGAAGGAACACATTGAGGAGCAATCTGTAAGTGCAATTGGTGTTACTGGCAGGTGAGGGAGGAGGAGCTGAGAGATATGCTGGCTTCGACTTGGATGAGCACAGCATTGGGTGGTGGTTCCACTGGGAGCAAAGGCAACAGATGATACTGAGTTCAGGACTCTGATCTGGTCTCAGCTCAGCTCTCAGTGATGGCCATCTCTCCCCCTCTCTTCTTGCAGCCAAGGGACACGACCTGAAGGCCCTCACACTCAGTTCCACCCTCTCCAACATCCAGTATTTGACAGACATGAGCAAGAGCTCAGCCACATTGAACTCCACTGAGAGAGGCCTGCAGCCCCTAATGAGACCCTGGTGTCAGCAGCTCCTGGCTGGATGAGTCCCAGCCAGCCACTCTCCACCTGCTGTCTCTCCTGCTCGTCGTCCTCCTGCCTCCTCCCCAGCTTGGATCCTTGTTCAAGAAGAGCAGCCTGGGCCCCTTGTCTTGGGCTGTAGACTGATCTCCCTCAGGGAAGTCCCTTTTCTGAGCATTTGAGAGTCATGAACACTTTCGGTGACCACCCCAGTTTTCACTCTTCCCACTGACTGCCAATTTGCTCCTCCCTCCCTCTGGCCCCCATTATCAGAGGATTCAGGACATCTCTCTAGAGTCCCCACATTCCTCTCTCCCCGGGCCTGCGGAGGAAGGGGCAGCCTCCAGCATGGAAGCTGTCTGCACCTAACACCCTGACCCCATGGCTCATGATGGAGAGTGTGACAGAGACCCCATGTGACAGAGAGCAGCATTCCTGGGTGCGGAACCAGCTGATCCACCCTGTCACCCCGAGGGGCCTCTACTCCCTGCTCAGGGACAGCCTTTTTGTCAGTGGTGAGTGTTCGTGCTGAGCTGGATTGACAGTGATCGTTACTTATGCCTGTTCTGCTTTCTTTCCTCTCTAACACGTCAGCCCAGGTTCTGCGTGGGGGACACAGAAACCGTATATGTAAAAAATTTCAACTTACAAATGGAGACTATGTAAATGGATTTGTTGATCCCAATAAAAAAAAAAGTGAACTGTCTCACTATTAATTTTTATATAGATTGCCTGGACAAATGGTAATATCTTGGTTATAATGGGTTTACGTATACAATTATAACTTAGTTTCACTTGTTTATTTTTACTTTTTTAAATGTCAGTATTTAAAAAAAGTTTAAATTTCATTAGATAGAGTGTGAAATTCTACTGTTGGACAGCACTGTTCAAGACGTGAAAATGAAGCCCAGAGAAAGTGGTTAGGGACAATTTTTCCCAGGAAAGGAGTCAATCTGACCCACGTGGCAAGATGCAGACAACAGTCTCATACACACATACATACACACACACACACTTAGAAAGCAAGACCAACATCATCATAGAGTTGAACCACTACTTCTCAAGTGGCAAGAGCTTGCAGTCCTACATTGTTCTAAGTGGACGAACCTCAGGAAAGGAGCCAGGAGTCAAGAAAATTTACCAATCAGGAAGATCTAAAACCAGAGAGTCAAGGTCAGGATCTTTGGTGAAGTTCCCAGCGGTGGATTCTGTTAGAGACTCAATACATTAGTGAGAACTTTGCAAGAAGGGTTGTTACAGAACTCACCTATCGTTTCCTATGTAAAAATACACAAGTTTTGTAAAGAATACTAGCTCCTGCCAATCAACGAAAAGATGGTAGAAGACGAATATCGCCCTTGTAAATCACTCCTGGATTAGTGAGCCAGTCAGGGAACAGATGACAGTGGATTGAGCTGGACCTCACTAGGCTGATTCTGACTTCATGACCATCCTGTGGATTGTCTCATGCCAGGACCTCTAAAACATGCTGCCCCCGCCACTCTTTTGCCACCAAGGTCCACCAACCAGACCTTGCTGACAAATGCCCTGGCTGGGCCCCTTCTGACCACACCTGGAGGACTCTCCCCAAATCCTACTCCATCACGGCGCTCTTCCACCTGCCACTGGCCAGGGAGGCATTTCCTCCAAGGCTGACACTCTGTGTGCCCAGCTCTGGGAATGACATGTCTCCCTCAAGTGAAGAAAAGGATGTCAGTTCAGAGCCTGTGGGCTGAAGCCATTAGGACAAGGCCTGGGGTTTGCTGTCAGAGAGAAGAGAACCTGTGGCGGGTGTGGGTCCCAGGTTTCAAGAAGCCCCCGTGATTCCTGGATAGAATCCCAGAAGACGATGCAGGACAGAGGAGGGATGCTTGGGTGTGATTGTGCTTGGGAATGTCCATAGGGAGGCGGATGTGCCATTGGTAATGCCTTCAACAGTGTTGTTCATTCATCGATTCATCCTGTCTCAGGGAGTGCTGTCTACAGCCTTCCAGCCCCTAGTCTCCCGTCTGGAGCAAACAGACAGCGTCAGAAGAACATTTGCATTTCATTTATAATGTATGTGTACAGGGCATGCAATGTGCTGGATGTTGCAAGTGTTTTGAAACATTAACTCCTTTAGCACTCTCCATATCCTCACAAATTAGGTACGCTTATCCTTCTTGCCAACAACAGATGAAGAAACTGAGGCACCAATGAGGTAAGTACTTTGCCCTCTACCAATATCTAGGAAGTGATTGAGGTGGAATTTGAACATAAGATGTTGGCTCCATAGTCTCTGCTCTTAACCATGTTCTTTGCTCTGAAAGACTTCACACCATGAAGACGATGGCTCAGTGTATCCATTTTCTTGTTACACCCGGTAGCCCCACTCTTTGATCTCTGTCTGAAAAAGATGCTATTCGCATCAAAACTGTTGCACATACACAACCAAAATGACTTCTCCCCATATCCCATGTCCTGGAAAATACATAGAGAACATTTCAAAACATTTCTTGCCCAGGCTGGGAGTGCTTCTGGGAAATCCCACTGTTCCTGTAAGAAGCCAAGGGCAGGCTGGGAGCTGTGTCTCAGGGGAAAGGTGAGCAAAGGAGTTACAATGGGGTTACAAAATGGATGGGGGGCCTCAGCAGGAAGTGACTTCAGGATCTGGTTGTGTTTCAAGCTGGGTGCTAATTTTCAGGCTTTGGGTGTAGGGGCTGGTGCTGCATTCCAGGGAGAGGGGAGTCTCCCTGTGTTCTTGGGGAAACCAGACCCTTGAAAGCAAGGGAATGAGAATTTCCTTTCACAATGGACTTGGGAGGGGAAACATTCAGCCCAGAAGAGACAGTCATGATCCTGAGGAAACCAGAAGAAGCTGCCTCCTCGTCCGCCAAGCAGAAAGCCCTCCTTCATGGACTCACTTTATCCAGATGAGACCAAGAAGGAGGACATGATGAGATGCCCTTGCAGGTGGGAGACCTGTGACAGTGGAGCCTGTTCCTGGGAGGCTCTGAAAGGCATCATAGGGGTGACATTTGCTGTGAGCAGGGTGCCAGATGAGAGGCACGCCTGCCTGTGTCTGGGAACAGTTTGAGTGTCAGGGGGAAGGCACCGCTGGCACAGAGGCTCACAGGAAGAAGTGGGTCTGACCAGACAAGGTCAGAAAGATGGCGGTGTAGCTGGAAGGAGCCTGAGAAGAGAGAGGAGGGCAGATGGGGACAGGCAGGGCCAGAAGGCAGGAACTGGCAGACTGTGCTTTTCACGTCACTCTCTGATGACACTGCTCTAAGACATTGCACCTAGAAAATACAAATCCTTAACATCTCACAAAGTGTGTGTGCCAGGAATGGGGCACAGCTTAGCTGGGTGCCTCTGCCTCAAGGTCTCTGTGAAGCAGGGGCTGTGGCTCTATTGCGGCTCGACACGGGGAGGGTTTGCTCCCAAGTTCACTCACATGCATGTTGACGGGGTTTGTTTGGACTGAAAGTCTGAGTTCCTGCCTGTCTGTTGGCCGATCATTCCTTCCCTTCTCTCCTATGGAGCCTCTACATAGGGCAACTGAAAACATGCACACTTGCTCCCCCAGTTCCAGAGATATAAGATGCAGACAGAGAGAGAGATGGAAACAGAAGGAGGGAAAGACGGAGGGGACTAAAGCCAATGAGTAAGAAGGAAGGGCCAGGCTTTTTGTTCTTAACCCTGGGTTGCAGGCCATCCCATGACCTTGGCTGCATTCTATTCAGAAGGCAGTTCCTGACCACTTGTGGTTCCACAAGGACATGCACAGCAGAAGGCAGTGAGCACTGGGAGCCATGGTGGAGGATGCCCACCACATAGGCCGACATGAGGCACTTGGGTCTGATTCTAAGTCAAACAGGAGACCGTGCAAGGTTCATGCCAGTAAATGGAAATATCTGAATTTCCGCTAATTTCCACCTCTTAAAGGTGCAGACCTGGAAACGAGGCCCAGAGGGGCAGTGACTTTCTCAAGGTCACAGAGCTGGAACCCAGGCCTGTTTTGAGGGGTACTCCACACTACATCCCACCCCCTCTTGTCATTCTTTCATCTCTAAGTGTGTGCATCAGACACATGCAAACCAGACCACAGGTGTTGTTGCTATTGTCTCTTCTACACCTGAGGATGTCCGGAGGGAGATATTTCTGGCCTCGTCCCCATTGTGCAGGTTGGGTGATTGAGGAGGCCCTGGGAGGCCCATTGGCATTTCCAGGACACAGAGCTTGTAGGAAAAAAGAGGTCGGAACTCAGCTGCATGTCCTCAAGCTGGCACCCTGGTTCCATCTCAAGGTCCTGTTTTGGGATCTGTGCTGGCTATTTGTGTACAGTTCTGGAGGTGACATGGGCAAGGAGGGTGAGCAGCCAAGATCCCAGAGAGGTTTTCGGTGGGTGTGATTGAAGGAAGGGGCCCAGGTAAGGGAACCTTGAGGAAGTGACCTCACTTCCTTGGAGACAGACCCCAACAGAACTTAGCACACTGGTCTCCAGGCGCCCACATTCTAGACATAGCATCCTATCGAGCCCACTTGAGTGGCGACACTGAAGACAAGAGGATGTTCTCCTGCTGTCTCCCGAGTTGTGGAGGCTCTGGCTTCAGGAAAGCCAAGAAAAAGAGCCTTTTCAGTCACTATAGACACTGGCTTGGCCCTCACCTGCACCACCTCTGTCCAATTGGCAGGAGGAGCACTCAGGTAACACAGGGCAGGCCATCCGGGTTAGGCCAAAACTGGATGCCACCCGCACACCCCTTTGAGCCTACTTGTGTGTCTGAGGGGAGTGAGTGAGGGACGGCGGGGCAGAGCGGGGACCCACCCTGGGTAGGAGCCGTTTGCTCGGTGTTGGAAGCCTGGCAGTGTGTCATGTTCCCAGCCTAGGTGGTGGCTAGCAGGATGGGAGAGTGGGTGCTGGGAACCAAGCTCCTTTACCCATAGGTTAGTCCCGAGCCATCCGGTTGTCATCTCATTCCCTCCCTGGCTGGAGGTCTATGCAAATGCTGCTTGGTACCTGATCTGTGCTGGGGTTTCCTCCTGTGGCCAAGTCGAGGCAGGCCCCTGAGACCTCCCGGCCGGGATCTCGGGCACTGTCTTTGCAGAGCTGCACGCAGGAGGTGGTCAAAGATCTGGCGGATGTCTTCGGGTACTCCATCTCTCTGGACAGGGACCAGCTGCACCGCACCATCATCAATAACCAGGGCTGCTCTGAGGTGAGAGTGGGCACAGAGGGGTCTTCCCACCCAGAACCCTGAGATAACCAGGGCCGGCCCAGAATCCAACCTCAAACTGCCGTTCTCCTGGGACCCGAACAGGGCTGTCCCCCATGAGTGTCCCACAGTCCCATTCCCAAAGGAATCTGGACTTCCGCTTCTCCCCACCAGCTGCATAGGAGGGTAGGAGGGCACTCTTTGCATTTCCCTAGGAAGATTAGAGAAAACGTTGCTGTCGTTGTCACTTCCCAATAGGCCCTGAGTATCTTTGAATTTTGCCTTTTTTGGAAAATGGAACCTCGATAATGAGGGTCTCCAAACTCCCTTTAATGTAAGAGAGATAACCATCAGCGTGTTTTGGAAGTCAAAGGGATTCTCAGAGTGTGTCACTGCCCTGTACACTGTTTCCAGACCTGGGAGGGGTGAGGTGGCCACATAACATTTCCCTCCGGGTCAGGGTCCGATGAAGCCTCAGGCAGTTAGAAGGGCTGGCCCTCAGCCCCCAGTTTGGGCGGTTCTCAGTTCTGACCCACAGGACCTAGAGAAGCCACCTGGCATGTCTAAGCCTCTGTTCTCCTCTCTAGAGAGGGCATGTCTGTTGAGGATTCACTGGGCTGGTGCTCTGCACAGAGGGAGGTGTGTTGTCCCTCAGCGAGCAAATGGCCTCGCGGGAGATCAATGTGGAGTCCTTCGCAGGACCAAAGTCAGATTGTACTTTGAGAGCGCAGAACCTTGCTGAGTGTGGGAGCTCCTGTGTCTCCTGTCGCACACGTCTGGGAGGGGCTAGGAGTTCCTGGGTCAGCTGCAGACCTCGATAATGCTGGTGGTTTGCAGTGGTGACCCTGACTCTGTGTCCCTCCTCGTCCCACCCAGAGTGAAGATGAGTCCACTCTGTCACTGAGGCCTGCAGGATGCGTGCCCTCCAGGCAGGCATGATGCAGAGGCTCTCAGAGTCTGTGCTGCCAGCCTTCCCCAGCAGAGTCCTCTGCAGTGTCATCACCTCCCTCTGCAGCTACTCAGGCTCCAGCACAGCCCACCAGGTGCTGGACCAGCTGTTTCCCAGGTGACTGCCCACCTCCTCCTCAGCACAGTGGTGACTCTGCCCACTGCCAGCTGTGTCTTGTCTTGGGAATGTCACCACATCTCTCTGAGCCTGAGTTGGCTCCTCTGAAATGTGGGGTGGCAGAGGATGAACTTGCTAGGCTTCTCCCAGGGATGAATGGGATCAGCCCTCCAGGTGCTGCCCTGGTGCCTGGCTCTGCAGAGAGGGTGGTGGGTCATGCTGTGGTTGCTGGTGTTGATTATTTCTCTGTCCCCCACGGAAAGTAGTCTTCCTCTCCCTTCACTGGCTTGTGGCTTTTTGAGTTTGGAAAAACACCTGGAGAGCATCCTGTCAAGGAGTTTGAGATGCCATCCAGCTGGTCCTGGTGCTTGTCTTTGGTGTAGCCATTTAGGGATCTCTGGGGCCCCAGAGGGGCCCCAGGCCTACTCAGACACCTGGGGTGGTTCAGGTTGGAGTTCATTTAACAATGTCTATGAAGGACGTACTGTGTGCAGAGCATCTGGACACACTAAGTGTCACTCAGTGAATGAAGCAGACAGCCTCCCTGGGCCTCTCCTCTAATCTGAGAGTCAGTCAGTCACACTTGACATCATTCACAGGTCCCATCTACCCTCCATCCCGGCCGATGCCCTCATCCCCTTTGGGACACATGGAGGCAGCTTGGCCCATTGTGTGCAGGATGCTGGAGGACAGCACCACCTCCCAAAGTGAGTGGTCTTTGGGTGCAGACCGAGGGCCTCCTGTCTCTAGCAAACAGAGTGCGGGGAGAGGACGGAGGCTGTGGCCGGGTCAGATCTGGGAGAACCCTGCATCTCACCCATCTTGTGATTCCCATGGGAGGGCTGAGTTCTGGTGGCTTCCACTCCAGCAGGGCTGGACTCAAAGAGAGCTATGCATGGGTCCCAGGCCCCCTGAGAACAGGAAGGGAGGCTGGGCTGAGTTGCCTCCTAGAGACCCAATCCCAGCAGAGTCCCAGCTCCTTCTGCCTCCCTTTGTCCACATCCACCTCTTGTGAGCGGCACCACCAGGTCCATAGTAGGAGGTGTGTGAGCAAGCTGCTCACAGATGTGCTGGTGTCTTCATTCCAGTGGCCCATTTGCATGGAGGGCTGGGGTGGGCTGTGTCCAGACCCTTGGGGAGGAGAGTGTCGGTGGGAACAAGAGACTCTCACAGACTCTGTGTTCAGCCTGCTGGATGAGCAGGCCTGCCACTGCCAGGACAGTCAGCCGGGGCTCAGAGCTGGGATGGGCCCCTCCTCTGGAGGGGGAGGGGATGGCACAGGGGCCCAGATGCTAACAAGAGTGCTTTGGGCGGGCAGTGTTTAAGGAAAGGCCAGGCCACTGACTCTCTGGCCCATCTGCCTCCCCGCAGTGCTATCTATTTCCTGCTGGGAACCTGGCTGGGCCAAGGGCAAGATTGCAGGGAGCCCCTACAGTTTCCATGCTGGACCCTGCAGCTGGCCACTCTGCACGTCAGCTTTGGTGGCTCACATGTGGAGGGCCATGCCTACCTTCTGCCAGGCCACCTGGAGCACCTCAAGGCCATTGAGGCCAAACGGAAAGGTGAGGGGACTGGAGTCTGAGAAGACTGTCTGTATTGAGGTTCATGGGCTAGAGTTCCCTTAAAGGCAGTGGAGTCCTTCCTGTCTTTGGAAAGGCAGAGAAACTGTCAGGTGTGTGGGTGAAACTTTCTCCTTATCCTGCTGCAGAGCCAGCTCCAAAGCTCCTGCCACATCCAGAGCCAGAGCCAGAACCAGCCCCTGGGCTAGAGCCAGCTCCAGCTCCAGCCCCACCACCCGTGGCAGAGCTGGAGCCAGCGTTACCTGCATCGGACCCTACAGGGCTGGAGGAAGGGGCACCATTAGCTTCAGCCCCAGTGCCAGCTCCTGAACTAGAGCCCACTAGACCCTGGGCTGTGACCACCGAAAACCAGCTGGGGGAGGAGAAGCCGAACATCTTGGACTTCCCTCCCCGGCTGGTGGCAGAGCAGCTGACAAGGATGGAGGCGGTGAGCAGCGGGGCTTGCAGGGCAGGGGGGCCCTGCCTTCCTGTGCCATGAGCTGCCCCACACCTGCCATTCCCTGATCCAAAATCTGATGATCTGGATCCACATTCCTGCTCCCCCGTTACCAACACTGCGACTTGGGCACTTTCTTAACCCCAAGCGCTCGCTGTCCCCATGTGCACAGCAGAGCCGGACACTAAGGGCACCTGCTGCACGGGGTGGCTGTGCCGATGAATGAGGTGGAACAGAGAGGAAGTTGGGCAGGGTCTGGCCCTTTGGTGCAGGAGGGAGCTCACTGAAGTGCTGCCAGGTCCTTGGGCCGATCACGCGTGTGCCCAGGGGGCCTTCAAATCCTCAGCACACATCAGGCATGTGATGCGTACTGACTCCAGTGGAGACAATCACACAAAGCCGGTGCTTCTCCCTGCCTCGGGGGAATGTGCATGGGAATGGGGAGTGGGACCCGAGGGGGACTGTGATGGGTGGAAGATGTCCCTTGGGGTGGGCCGGTGAGGGCTGTTTTCCGGAGCCTGGAGGAAGTGAGATGGGGCTGGGAGCAAATGCCCTCCCTTCTGCACAGCACTGTGTCCCGGGTCATCTTGTGCTGACACCTTCAGTGGATACAGACAAAACCCAGGGAATCCCACACACCTCAGAGATCACATCCTCTGATTCCTGAGCTCCCGCTCTGTCCTCAACCCGCCTGGGACTGTGGAGGACCATGGAAGCCGACCTGGGGTGAGGCAGTGCTGGCTACACTCTGAATCTTCCTCAGGAGCTGTTCAAGAAATTGGTGCCTGCCCACTGCCTGGGCTCCATCTGGTCCCAGCGAGACCGCAGGGACCACAAGTACCTGGCACCCACCATCCGTGACACTGTGGCACACACGAACACCTTGGCCAACAGTGTCATCGCTACGTGCCTCGGGGCCCTGGGCATGACAGCGCAGGACAGGGCCAGGATGGTGGAGCTGTGGATTCATGTGGCCGAGGTAAGTCATGGGAGGCCCATGGAGGCCCTGTCTGGAGTCATGGGAATTGCCTCTTGTTTCTCAGCTGTCGATATTGAAGTCTGTGGTCTGAGTCCCTGCACTGGCCCTAGACACTCCTGCCAGGGCCACACTGACCTTGACTTGAGGTCCTGGTGGTGGCAAGCTCACTTCCTTCCTGTGCTCCTTCCTTATGTTCAGCTAAAAATCCTTGTGCCTGGCAGTGCTACTCCTCAGGTCCCAGGTGTGCCTTCCCTGGGTTTCCTGGGCATCTGTCTCATCAGGGACAGGAGAAGTCCATGAGGGGACAGAATCCAGAGCTGGAGAGCTCCAGCCCCCACTCACAGCTCAATCTCTTCCCTTCCCTAGGGGTGCCTAGGCCTCAGAAATTTCGCATCCTTCCACACGATCCTTTCTGCTCTGCAGAGCCCTGCCATTAAGCGTCTCAAAGACACCTGGGGACAAGTGTCCAGGTGGGTAGGCTGCTCTCCATCCAAGCACCACGAGGGGGAGGTGGACCCTGCACCCGGCATTGGGTGGCCATGGCCCCCGCAGTCAGCTGAGACCACCTGGGAGACAGTGAATGCCTGGGACACGGACTGATCTGGTTCCTGGGTCTCTGAGCCTCTCAGGGCCCTTAGGCCAGCGATTCTGCCCAGGAACTCATTTCCTTCAATATCAGATCCTGACTTGAGCCCAGTTGGAGATTCTCAAGTGTTTCCTTTGCAGCAACAGAAATCTCCATCCAACTGAAACCAAGAGTGTTCAAAACAGATCTGTGTGGTAGATATGGGAATGGAGGCCCCAGGTGACAACAGGAGAGGCCCCTCCCCAGTCCCATGGGGACCTTGGGGCTCAGAGCAACCCAGTGAAATCCCTCATCCAGGCCCCAGGCTGTTTGGGTCTTCTGGGATCTCAAACAAATGGGATTTGCCCTTCAACCACCCCATAATCTTTCTTTCTTTCTTTCTTTCTTTACCCACTCCCCCAGGGAGAGATCCTACACCTTTAGGAAGTGGTGCAGGGGACAGCAGCACGTGAGCAAGAGACTGTTCCTGAAGGTAACCTGGGGCTGGAGATCTGGGAGGAGGGGTGCGCCAGGGCCCGGGAACATCCTGAGGGCATCCTAGGAAGTGAGGCTATGGTAAGGCCATCCTGGGGTTCAGAGACCCCTGTCGGTGGGGTAGGAAGGAGATGCCACATGGCCACCACCAACACCCTCTGCCCTCTCCCTCCATGTCTCAGTTTGGCTATTGTTGGGACACACTCTGGGAGTGCAGAGGTCAGGACCGTGGTCAGTGGTGGGGCAGGGCGAGGGGTGAAGGCAGCGGGGACAGGGACTCTGGCTGGGACAGAGAGTGGACTCTCTTCAGTGGGTCCTTGAGCAAGTCTCTGCCCCTCTGTGGGCCTCGGTCTCCTCCTCTGGGAAATGGAGGGAGATGATGTGGTGCAGGCCTCACGGTGGGGTGATACCGTCCAAGGGCGGACAGGAATGGGAGGAGATTTGTGCTGGCTCCTCCTCGAGAGCTGAGGGGAGAGCGGTGATGACAGTCAGATGACAGGGACTCCTCAGGAGAGCCCTGGAGGCAGGTGGAGTTCTCCCCACTCTTTCCTGATGAGGAAAGAGTCTCAGGGAGGCCTGGGCAGGCCCAAGGTCACACAAGAGTGAGTCCTGGAGCCAGGACTGGTCTAGAATCAGAGCACCCTGGAGGTGGGAACAGCATGGGCAGCAGGGGACTGGAGCCAGATGGCCAGGGTCTGAGGTCAGGGGCCTTGGGGGACATGTGGAATGGAGCAGGGCCTCTCTGACCCTGTCCTCGGCACTGACAGGAGGCGACCTCCGTGTTGGCCACTGCACAGAGGGGCCGCCATGGAGCCCGGCAGAGGCGGCGGCAGCAGGTGAGGGTGCCTGGGGGGGAGGTGCCCAGGAGTCAGAGGCGAGGGTGCTCGCCCTCCCAGCTAGAGGCCTGCCCCAGGAGAGGGGCCTTCCTCCTCCAGCGCATCTGCTGGGGCTGCCGAGCCTGAAGTGCCTGCACTGGCAGTGAGCAGGAGGAGGCCTGAAAGGGCTGGGAGCAGGATGGTTTTGGGGTGGGGAGGGACAGGGGCCACACCCCCTGGGATTGGCCCACAGCCAGCCCTGGGACGTGACTGGGGGAGTTTGGTGTTCCTGGAGGGGAGGGGAGGAGGGCATTGTGTGTGGTGGGGGCTCCTGAGGGTCCTAGGCTACTGTACGTGGGAGTCTGGGGTGGGCAGGTGGCTGGGGTAAGGGGTTTCAGGGGAGGGTTCATGGGGGCACCTGAGTGCTGGAACTCATCACCATCCCCACCTTGATGGAGCAGGGTGTCATCCCCTCCCTCGAGCTGATCTTCAGTTACCTGGAGCTGCTGCATGATGAGACGGATTATTATGTGGAGGTGAGTGAGCCTGGAGGTGGGACCCTGGGATCAGGCTCCTGAGGGTTTGGGAGGAGAGAGTCCTGCCTGAGCCCTGAGCTCTCACACTTGGAAAGGTCCTCTGCAGAGCCTCCCAGCCTCCTGTGGAAGCCAGGGCATCAGGCCCATCTCAGCAATGAGTGATGGGAGGCTCTGCCTAGGCCGCCATCCAGGCTCCCTGGGCTGCTGAGGCTCAGAGCTGCCTGGCTGTGTGGCCACAGGAGGTGGTGTCTGAGCTGGACTCAGCATCTCCCTCTGGCCCTGCCCATGAGGGAAGAAAAGTCGGGCCCCTCCCAGTCAGGAAGCACATCAGTGGCTGAGCTGTCCCTTCCTGCCTGAGGCCTCAGTCTCCCCATGTGTCATCAGAGAGGGTTAGATTACAAGGTCTCAGCTCCTCTGCCCCAAGGTCTGGAGCCCAGAGCCTGGCCCAGGTCCAAGTCCTGTCTCTGGAAGGGCCTGCCCACTGGCAGCAGTGCAACACTGGAAGGGGTGGGATGGGGGCTAGTTCTGGGCTAAGGGGGCTGTTTCTGATGGACTTCGGCTGTCTGCCTTCCAGGGCAATGTGCTCAGCTGTCGGAATGAGGTAAGGAGCTGCGGCCTCACTGTGGTGAGTGTGGGTGTGTGGGAATCAGAGAGCCCCCCTTTCATAACAAGCCCTTTAGCTCAATCCCTGGGGTTGGACATTTATTTGCAGAGTTCGATATACAGAGCTGGGGATCCTATGGCGTTGGCGGGTGGGGGAAGGGCTGGCATCAATGACCCCTTCCTTGTAGAGGATCTATTTCGGGCCAACTGTGAGAACAGGCACGTCCTGACTGGAATTGCAGGGAAGGAGAGTTCCCAAGTTGACAAAGGCCCCACACTGGCTCCTTGTCCCCCTCCTCACCCCCTCCAAGAGCCCTGCAGGGTCCCCCACCCAGGCCATGTCTCCATCCTGTCCTTCCTCTGTCCCAGGAATTCAAATTCATCAAGGACATCGAGCTGGTCCAGAAGGCTGCAAATCTGTACACTGTGCAGCCCGATGAGCACTTTGGGGCCTGGTTCCAGGCCGTGGAGCCCCTGAGTGAGGAGGCGAGGTGAGGCGGGGCAGGAGTTGGGTGAGGGCAGGGCAGACTCTCTCTGCAGACCAGCTCCAGTGTCCATGGCCGTGGCTCCATGGTCAGCCTCAGATCTGGCTGCATGGTGACCTCTGGGGCCCTGGGACTCCAGCTGCTGGGAGGCTCTGGGAGGCACAGCTCCAGTGTGGCTCCTGGGAGCCCACAACTCCACTCTGTCCTGTAGCTACAGCCTGTCCTGTCAGCTGGAGCCACGATACCAGTGGACCAGAAAGATTCGACTCTTCTTCAAAGACAAGAAGAGCCACTCATCTTCCCGCCCAGGGCTGAGTGAGTGTCTGGACTGGCAGTGGCTGAATCCAGGGGCTCAGTACAGATTCAGGCCAAGTCTGGGCCAGGGGAGTCGGACAGCTGTGGTGCTGGGGCCCCAGCTCCACCGCTGAGCAGTCCTGTCACGGGTGATTCCCCTCACATTTCTGGGACTGGTTTGTTCCTCTGTGAAGTGGGTGACACTAAATATCAGCCCCTGTGTCGGGGACAGATGGGGTGCATTGGCTGACTGAGCACTCAGCACTGGGGCTGGGGCACAGGGTACAGTGGGTGCAGGGAGGGGGGAGAGTATGCTGTGATACTGGGGGAGGCCTCCTAGGAAATTCCTCTCTCTATCCAGACACCAGGCCCCCAAAAAAGAGCTCAGCGGTGGTGGCAGATGACGCTCCTGAGACCAGCTGAACTACAGCAGGGACACAGCGGGGACACTCAGGTGCACGGGGCCACCTCTCAGATGCTGATGTGAATGAAAACTTTGTGATCCATTTCCTGGGGTCCCTGAAGGCCACAAGGCAGTGGACGACACCCCCATCTCCCTCACACATTTTCCCCAGCGCCTATTTCCCTCTTTGGAGGGGCCATGTTTTTGTTGTCAATGATAAATGCTAAGTTTGAGTATTCTATTAAATTTCTGTTTTTTTCTCAGCCTGGGAGTGGACATGTGGTTCTTTCGCTCTCTGAGCTCATGGAAATGAGATCCAGAATCTCACATTCCTCCTTGAATTCAGAAACCTTGAAGAGTCCTCAGCTCAGAGCATGTGGTGAAGGGAGAAGTGCCAGTGCCGTCCCTGGCTGCTGAAGGACAGTCGTGTGTCCCCCTCACTAAGAGGACAGGATCATTGCAGTGTGGTTCACCTGGTCCTGGAGCAGAAGCGGCCCCTCCGATCTCCCGGGCCTGACACATTGGAGGGACTTTCTCTGGCAAAACAACAGCCACGGAAATGGGGTTGTCTTTAAAAGTAGCACTTGCTTGGGGCCAGCCCAGTGGTGCAGCAGTTCAGGTCCCATTGTCCCCTTCGGTGGCCTGAGGTTTGCTGGTGCAGATCCCGAGAGCCGACCTACACACCCCTTGTCCAGCCACGCTGTGGCAGGTGTCCCACATTTAAAGTAGAGGAAGATGGGCCCGGAAGTTAGCTCAGGGCCAGTCTTCCTCAGCAAAAAGAGGAGGATTGGCTGCAGATGTTAGCTCAGACCTGACCTTCCTCAATAGCCAAAAAGCTGGCCCTGGCCTGTGCCCAGCACAATTCCTGCCCAGGACCGTGGCTGCCTTTCTGCGCTTGGAGGACGAGGGAACATTTTCCCAGTTCCTCTTGCCCAAATGAGGAACTTGTTTTCTGATTCAGCCCCTGGAATTGCATCCACTGTAAGTGGGGAAAATCCTGTAAAACCTCAAACTGTGCACGTGGAGAGGGTGAGGCTGGAGGAAGGCCCTGTGCAAAGGGACTAAGGGCAGGCAGGACCCTCCCTCTCTGGGCCCCTCTAGGGTCTCCCTGTTCACCTTTGACCTGGGCTTGGTCCTCCTGGGATTCGGGTCCGTGACTGATTCCCACTTCCTGCTTATTTTCTCTCCAAGGGGAAAGATTGGGGAGGCAGCTTTTAGTGCCACAGCCAGGTCTCCCTCCACGAACCTGGTGCTCCCTGGGAACTAGGATTTTCAGCATCCCTGCGCTTCCGCATGCAATTCTCTCTTAGGGCAGAAATTCCCTAGATGCCCCTAGCCTTTCTGTCAGGTCCATCGTGGCCACTCCTTCCAGGCTGGACCTGATGGATCCCAGGGGAGCTCTGGTTGTCCAGGATAACAGACCATCATCCTGACCAGGAATGACCCCACAGTGTTCCTTGCTGCCCAGGGTGACCTCTGGGCCTGTGTGGTTCTCAGGTCCATGGTCTTGGACAATCACCAGTTTACACACTCTGGTGTAATTTGACTGGCTTTTCCTAAAGTGGCAGCTGGGCCCGAGCCCATGAAGCACGTAGCCCCTGGGGTGACTGGGGTCTTTTCCACAGTCTTGTGCGGTGGTTCTGTCATCGAGGTGTGAACCTTTCCTGTTGGGAAGTTGGAAAGATGAGGCCTAAGAAGGGTGTGAGTTGGGGGTCCTGCGGGCAATGCTACCAAACTAATCTGTGGATGTGCACGGACACAGCTTCACCAAGTATAATCCGGAAATGCTCCCCATGTGGGTGTCCAACAGACACTGGTCTGGCTCAACCGGAGAACCCGCCTGATAACCAACAGGTAAAGGGTGACCACCCGGCCTTTTGAGCCTCATCCCCAGGAAACACCATGTAAGCAAGGACCAGATGAATCGCTTGTCACTTCTGAGTTATCCCCTCCTTCCTGATGGGTGCAAGTGTCACTCAGACACTCGGCAGGCTGGACTCTGCCAGGGAGGCTGTCTCATGACACCCAGAAGCTGAGGATCAATCCTGGTTCCCAGCAGCCGAGGTCCTTGCTGATGCAGCACAGCCACCCAGGAAAAAGACTTGCCAGAGGAAGGTGGGGAAATGTGTGCTGTCCCTCCAGGGAGAAAGAGTCGTGGCAGGTCCCAGGGCTAGTCCAGGGCCAGGATGAAGGCACGGGTGTCCCAAGAGTGTCTGCTGCAGGACTGGGATGCTCCTGAGAGCCGACCCGGCACGTAGCAACATTCAGTAAGTCACATGGGTACAGCTGTGGCAGAGGAGGGACAATTTATCCCATCTTTGGGTTTCCAAATTGGAAATTGTTTGCTGAAGTCCGTGAGTAAAGCAGTTAGAAAATCTGGATGACAGGTTTATTTTTGAAGGAAAGTATGAGTTACCAAAACTGGCTTCATAAGAGCTAAGTAAAGGGAAGAGAAAATAACAATGTGAATCTCTTGAAATCCCTCAGGTGCATATAGTGTCAGAGAGAAATCCTCAAAATGTTTCAGGAACTGGAATGCTGCGTTCTTTTTAAACTGTTGCAGGTGTAAGGTGGGGATGGGTGCTTGCATCTCGTCTTCCAGTGTAAGTGAAAACAAGATCACATTAGGATTGAACTCAGTCTTTCCAAAGTGGTGTAAGACATGGGATTGTACTCCTCACTCACGTCCCTCAAGAATATCTTGCCACGTGGTCCACTCATTGATGCATCTTCCATTTACAGGAGCTAACAAAAAATCTGTCCCATTGACAGCCATACCATCCAGCTAAATGCCACCTCACCCCACTCACAGTGCCCCGCAAGCCTCTCTTGGTGATCTGTCTCATCACAGTTAGGGAGTCATGCCAGAGTGTTCCAGAGCCCTGGGAACCATGTTCATACCACCTCCAATTGTCAAGACAGGAGGATCTCTGAATGGGAAACCTGACTCTCAAACACTGCCTTTCCCTTGTCTCGCCTTAGGATTTCTCCCTGAATGACATGATTGGACCATTCACCCGACTGCTGCCCCCTCGGTTTTGGTGGCTCTGGAAGAAGTACCAAGATGTACTGGCCTTTCCTTCACCATTGAGGAGATCAATGTGAACCCCTCTTGACTCCCCAACCTGCCCTTAGGTTTTGATGTCTACACTGCCTGTCCCAGTGACCACAAGACCTTGGAGACCACTCTGACTCTCCTTAGGGAATTGAACTCTCTCTAACTACAACCACCAGACTAGAGCAAAACTGGGGCCACTGTTTTAGGAACAACTTCAGCATTTGCAGCTAAGGTTGGAACACTTCTGGAGATCTACCAAAGCCCCTGGGTAACTGGCCTGGATTCTGGAGAGAGAGATTCTGGTCTTCACCAATCAGTTCTCTCATCCAATCATAGGGAAAGGCAGAAGCTGTACGTATGTCATCCCAAGGATTTCTCAGTTTGTGAGATTATTAACTGGGTTGGGAAGGAATATAATGGTGAAGGAGAAGTGCCATGGAAACATTGAGACTCAGCCCAGGGTCATGCTCAAGGCCAATGCATCCACCGCACTGCTCCTGGGAACATTGGCTGAGGACAGATCACAGCTCTTTCCCTCACAGGACATGCCCACAGCATAGGGAACTGCCTAACCTTAGGACACAGCCCTCTCGAGGGACAGCCAGAGGCCCATGTCTGGCCGATAAGGGAATAAGAAGCCTGGTCTCAATTTGGGACAACACCAAAGGGCCGTCCCATCTCCAGAGATCCTTGAGGGTTGGCAGAGACTCAGTGGCAACTGTCTTGTGCTTCAGCTTCTCCTTCATCTATCCCTGCCTTGCTAACTTCCCATAGGGATATCTCCCCACAACCCTTCCCTAAACCTTCCACATGGAATCCTCCCCCTCACAGTCTCTTTCCAGCGTCCCATCTGTGACAGGCAGCAATCAGGAGACATTAATGCTGAACACAGCAGCATGAGATTCGGCAAATGCTGTTCTGGAAGAATGATCTGTTAGACGATCAGAGAGGGTAGGTCATTGTAGTCTCCAGGATAACTTAGGTAATGCTCTGGTAATAAATGCAACAATTGAGAAATTCATGACTAAAGATGTATTTCTCCTCAGATTTACATCATACATTGATAGTTGAGGTGAAGGGACCCCTGCTTCCTAAGTCACATGGGGCAAGGTTGATGGAGGCCCCACAATCACGTTGGTACACCATGTGAAACTGATGCCTTCTTCAGTTGCCACTAAAGGACAGAAAGAGCACCTAGGGTCTTACATATCCTTTTTTATTCTTTGGCTTAAAAATGATGCCATTGGTCGGAAAGTGCCACACGTCCTTTCCAAAACCAAGAGGTCTAGGAAACATAGTCTTCTGTGTGCCAGAGTGAAAGCAGAAGTGGATGCTGGCCACCACACTCTCTTTCTTTTCACCGAAGGATATGATTGCTCTCCCTCTCACATAGAGAATTCATTCACCCTCTTTCCCAAGGAGGACATCTGAAGACCCAGTAAAGTCAGAAACCCTAGCTGACCCTTGGGCTAATGGGACAAAGACTTCAGGGACCACACATGACAAAGAATACAGAACTCGCAGGAGTGGATCTGAAAATTCACTAAAGAAACTAACAAGGACTATTGTAATAAGCAGAAACAAGAAACGCTGGGGATGGGGAGAACCTGACATCCATAATTGTCACATTATCATACTCAGTCTTCTGCAAGAAGTTGCAGGGCATACAAAGGGACAAAGAAGGATGGCTCATACAGAGGAAAACTTCATGATTAGAAGGGGCCCTTGAGGAAGCACTGAGGGGTTACTGCAGAAACTTTTGTCTGCTTGTTGCTATTCACATTCCTGTGCTGAGCCTATGTCTTCACAAGCTTCTCACGGGGATGCTGAACAGCTCTGTTTCTGAGTAAGACAGTCAGAGGTCATGGATACCAGCAACTGATTTGTCCATTTTCTTCTGTCTTTCTCCATGACTATATCTACTGTCTCATCTTGCTTTACAAGCAAAACCTGGAAAACCTACCAAAGCAACTGTTTTTTGGTTTTTCTACGAATAGTACAGAAAATATGGCTGTTATTTTTGGTGCTGAAACTCAATTTTGTGGAGTAAATTTCAACCTGAATTTGAAGTTTGTTTAAAATAGTTAAACATAGAATAACCATATGACCTGACCCTTCCACTCCTAGATATTTACCCCTAAAGCCGAACACAGGTATGCAACCAACAATTTGTCTAGAAATATTCACATCAGCCCTGTGCATAATAGTCCAAGGTGCAAGGTCCATCAACCGATGAAGGGAGAAACAGAAATGGGTACATCCATGCAATGGGATAGGAATCAGCCAGGAAAAGAAGTGAACTGCTGATGTGTGTATAATCTTTAAAAACATTATGCTAGTGAAAGAAGGCAGACACGAAAGGAGAAATCTTTGTGTTTCTATTGATATGAAAAGTCCAGAAAAGGCAGATCAATAGATAGAGTGTCCCTTCCTGGTTGTCAGAGGCTCGGCGCAGGGTGGAATGGGGAGCGACTGCTTAATTTGTACAGGGTTTCCTTTAGGATGATGAAATCTTCTGGTATAGACAGCAGTGATGATTGCACAGCACTGGGAATGTCCTAAACCCCACTGAATTGTGGGTCATTCACCTTTTCACAGTGAATTTTACGTGATGTGAATTTTACCTTAATTTAAGAAAACAATACAGAGTTCATTATCTCCCACAACAGAGTGTCAAGAGCCCCTGTGGCTCAAGGATGAAACAGCTCTATCAACAACCTCATGACTACTCCAGGAGTGGTAGATTTTCATTTTCTCTCATAGTGAGAGTGTTCTGTCCATTGTCACAAGGCTATTCTATTCTTGGCCCCAAATGTCCAAAGACAGTGAGAGAAAATATGCCCTGTCATACCCCTTTTCACTAGACAGGAGTTTCCTTCCAGAAGCCCCAAGGGAACTTTCTGGGTCAGGGTTGCAATCCAGCCCATGACTAAGCTACACTTTGAGCAGTGACAGGATTGTATTCAATTCCTTCCCCACTGTTCTCAGGTGGGAGGATAAGGTCATGTTGCCTGAGTCCATGAGATGGGAAATACCCAAACCAAACTTAGATTCTAGCAAGGAGAAAGCCTGAGAGTGGGGAGTTGGGAAAAGAATGGTGGCTTTGTAAGGATGCGCCTTCCATCTCTCATTTGAACGCACTCTCCACTTTGCAATCTTTCCTGTCTGCTAGCTTCACCCAGTCCTGAACAAAACCCAACTTAGAAAAGGTGCTGTGGAGCACACGTTCTTTGATGAAAAAGAAACACTGTGACTTGATAGGACATGCTGAACACTGCATATTCCTGCTGGTATTGGGCTCCTGGCCAGAATGCGAGACTTTGGGTTCAATAGTCTATGTGATGAAGACTTGGTCATCAGCAAAGAGGTGATAGGATGGCCCGTTGGATACAAAGCAGTATGCCATCTTCTCAAGACTAGATTGATAGATTGTAAAGGTATCAGAGCACAACCCTCATATGAGACGAAGCGTTTGCTCACTGAACACTGTACCCAGTTCACCTTTGGAAGGCGATGCCTTGACTTCATCCCATGTCATGCTGCTCACCTATATTCAGAGCCAATGCCTAGAAAGAGTAGGTTTGTGCATGTTATTCTCTTTGAGTATATGCACCCAGGCAGCGGTTGTGTGAGTGCAATGAATGAAGTGGATGGATATATCGGGCATCCTGAGCCTCCTGTACGAATGATAAGAGCACTTCTCATGTATGGATGCACTGCCGAGACAGGTAGACTGTGGATGTCTACTCTCTCAGGAGACCCCACTTACATTTTCTCTTGGTTACTTTATTTGCATACCATCTGGTTATCAAACTCCATTCTGCTTAGCATCACGAAGCATTGACCACTATTTCCCTTAACTTTCCCACAGTTGTAAAGTCCCAGGATATTTTGTAGCTGATTTATACAATCATAATGCTTTGTGTCCTTAATATGTTGCTAATTTTCTGACAAAGCAGTGCCATACCTGAATCAAGAGCCCAGGACTGGGTTAATCCAGATCTGCATTTCATAGCATGCTCTCATAGTTTGTGTCTGCCAGGACCACATTGATTTTTTCATGGAGGGACCTTTAGTAGTGTGTCTACTTTGCACCTTCTTAGCTTCTCTTTCCTGGAACCTGGAATCTTCTATCCAGCCAGGTAAGAGAGCATAGTCAAATAGGTTTGGCCACATAATGCCTCATTATTGTGGCCACACACATATCTGCTTGGAAAGAATTTTTGGATGAAGTGTTTAAATAAGAGAAAACCAAGGTATGTTGCCAGTAATATATGCAACAAAAGTGATAAAATAATTTGGTAAAATTGCCTTTGTCTCTGTAAATAGTTCAGAAGAGAAGAAAGAAAGAGGGAACATAATCCTGGTAACTCACAATTAGCTGTGTAGATAATATCAAGCCAGGTGGACCGTGGGGAGAGCGTAGGGATGTAATAGAAGGTAAAAATATGCTCTCTTCTCAGGGGAGAAATAGAGATAGCCTCTTGGAGCTGCTAGTAATGTAGAAAATGATGAGCAGTGATACTCTCTTTTTCCTGCCACTCACCCAAATCCGTGTGTCGCCAGAGCTGCAGTTCAGGATTCAGGAACATTCCACAAGAAGGAAGGCCTCTTTGCTGCTTTCCTTGAGTTTTGGTTTTGAGAGACAGGCTTGCAATCAGGCGGGTATAGATGTTACTAATCATCCTGTGAGAGCTCCACCTCTTCCCTATATAAAGAAGTCTAAGCAAAAATATTTATAATTAAGTTATCAAACTTTTAAAACGGAGAGAGACTTCTGAAAGTAGCAACAGAAAAGTGACTCTATGCATACAAAGAAACATCAACAAACCGACAGGTAGGTATTTCAAAAGAAACTTTGAGATCAGGAATAATTGATATAATCAAAGCTGAACATATGACGGAAAGTATATCATACACAGAAAAACCGTCTGAACAGTAATTTTTCCAAAGATGTATAGAGGGTCAACGGACACATGAAAAGATGTTAAACATCACCAATTATTAGATAAATGCAAATTAGAACCTCAATAAGATATCACCTCACACCCTCCAGAATGACTGTAATTAACAAACAGGAAACAAGTGTTGGAGAGGATGTGGAGAGAAAGGAATATTCATACACTGCTGGTGAGAATGTAAACTTGTGCAGCCACTATGGAAAACAGTATAGAGATTTCTCAAAAAGTTAAAAATAGAACTACCATATGATTCAACGATTCCACTTCTGAGTATTTATCCAAAAAAATGTGAAAACATGAATGTGAAAAGATATTTGCACTCCTATGTTCATTCTAGTATTATTCACAATAGGTAAGACTTGGAAACAACCTAAGTGCCCATCACTGGATGAAGAGATAAAGAAGATGTGGCACATATATATATATATATATATATATGCACACCATGGACTACTACTCAGCAATAAGAAAACATAAAGTCTTGCCATTTGTGACAAAATGGATGGAGCTTGAGATCCATGGATGGACACTCCAGGGGGTGAGGACATGTACATGGGCCAGGACTGTGTTGACAGTGTGTGTGGGCCTATGGGCCATGGGGTTTATCAGTGGCAGAAGAACTGTGCTTTGCAAACAGCCACATAGGTGACCAGGCCCACCTTCCAAAGCCTGAACAATTGGGTGCTCCTGTGCCTGGGCCCAGCCTCACACAGCTACAATCCTGAGAGAGCTGACAACAGCCTTGCAGGCCCAAGGCCCACAGCAACTGTAAACCCCTGAGCCTAGCAACCAGGTACGCTGGGGGCATACTAAGATAGCAGAAAAACTGCAAGAGGATTGTGCTATTAGATCTTGTAGCCAACTGTGCTGGGGCTCCTCAAACCCAATAAACTGACTGATGGGTCCGTATCAGCCACACACACCTGAGCATTACAACCAACTGGGCAAGGGAGACAATCCAGATACCCTGGGAATCTGCAGCAAAAGCAACCCTGCCACAACACAAGGACATACGTAGTCCACATAGGGGAATCCCCTGGAAGGTTTGGAACTGGCAGTGAGAGGGAAGGACACGGTTGGGCCTCAAAAGGTGTCTCTCACATACGGCCACTTCTCCAAGATGAGGAGACATAACTGATCCGTCTAATACATAGACATAAGCACAGAGAAAGAGGCAAAATGAGGAGGAAAAGGAATATGTTACAAGCAAGGGAACAGGACAAAACCCCAGAAAAACAACTAAAGGAAACAGAAATAAACAATGTCCCTGACAGAAACTTCAAACAAAAAGTCCTAAGGACGCTCCATAATCTTGGGAGAAGAATGGATGAAGGCAGTGAGATCATCAACAAAGAATTGGAAAATATAAAAAAGAACCAATCTAAAATAATAAATACAATACTGGGAAAGAAAAATTCACTAGAGGGACTCAATAGCAGAAAACATGAATGCCCATAAGTATATATTGTATCGTCTTGTATTAACTCTCTAATTCTATCGTTTCTAAATGTCAGACTTTTGTTTGGTTGTGGTTGTTTTCTTTCTGATCCATTTCCTCCAATTTATCTTTAAAAGCTTTCATTGACTATTATATTAATTATTGTATCTTTAATTTTTAGAGCTCCCTTTATTGTCATCTGACATTTCCTCTTATATTACTCTTGATAATTGTACTGTGGATTTAACTTCTCATATTTCTCTGGATGTGAAATTATTCTGTAAAGATTTCTTGCATTTTTACCAATCATTTTTTAACTCAGTATGTGTGCCTGTGCGTCTATGGGTGTGTGTATCTCCTTCTTTCATTTGGAGACTTCCTCAAAAGTCTGATGACCTTTGGTCTTAGAGCAGTATTATAAGACTGAAGACCTAGAGACCCTTTTTGGGCACGGCATGCTGAGCTTGCTCACTTATGGTATTCTCTTTGAAAGGGAATTCCCCCACTCATTCCCCAGTAGAAGATTCTCAGGATGCCATCTCCCCTTCTCCATTTAAGTGATTGAATTTTTCTCAAAATTCTTTCTTCCAAAAGGTCCTGAACTCTTTCATCCCTGATTCCCCTCCTTTACTCTCATCCACACTTTCTTTAAATGATAACATTTATCTTTTTATTATCATGTTAGTTGAATTTTATGGTGGAGAGGTGATAAATAGATGTGTTTATACTCCCACACTCATTTACAAATAGAAAGAGTTTTAAATACATAAAAACAAACGGGAAAAAAATGAATAAGTAAGAAAAGATTCCATAAAGAAATGTACGATGCTATATGAGCATTGGGAAGCAGATGGACAGAATTGGTATCTTTTGGGAGACCTTGAGTGGAGTCATGGAGGCTACAATGAAACTGGAGTATAGATTCATAAGAAAAGGGTCTATTTTAACTTGAGCAGTTGGAGGTTGAGTGAGAAGGCAGAAGAAAATTGCTTTGCATGAATGGTGTTTGGCAATAAAGATTCTTTGTAGATTTCTGAAAGGAAGAAGCAAATAATGAAATGATGTCTAAGCAGCTTGATTTGGCAAACTTCTTGAGGAGAATTAAAAAAATGAGTTTAGGCCTGCAAGGTGAGCTGATAGGCTGCTGCAGTCTGAGAGGTATCAGGGCTTCACTATAAAAGAAAAACTCATTCCCTGAGGGTCATAAAAATGTATTCAAATATCGGTCTATATTTTATGCATTTGCATTGAATTTTTTCATATACATTTAAAGTATAAGGTCTGGAATTAGTAATGCTGGAATTATGTTGGGGAATATATCTACATCCTAATAAAGTCATTAAAGAAATACATTTTTTCTTACATTGCAGATGTCTATAAAATATTTTGGCCACAGATGTTTGTCTCATCAAGCTTTTATCTGTGAGGCAAAAACTGTAGACTTTTTTTTCAAAATAGGTAATTCTGTTCTTCATTTAAGAGCTGTAATTTTTCATGAATAAATCATAGTATGACTAAAATTATAAATTAAAAATGCCTTATTATGCTATACTAACAATTTTGTGTCTGTCTTTAGGAAAAAATTAATGAAAACCCCTTGGAAAATGGTCAATTATTGAGATTATTCCACCATCTGGAATTAGCCTGTTCTTCATTTCCATTGTTCTCATTTTCATGATGGCTCTGTTTGGCAATCTGTCCATGATCCTCCTTATCCTGCTGGACACCCATCTCCACACACCCATGTATTTCCTACTTAAACAGCATTCCTTCATGGCCCTAACTACATCTCCACCGTTGTCCCCAAATGGTTTCTAATCTTCTGTTTGCAAATAAGTATATTCTTTCATTGGGTATTACGTTCAGAGCTTCTTCTTGGCTTTAGCAAGAGCATAATGCTCACTATTTGCCTCTATGTTCTATGATTGTTATATGGCTGTTTGCTTTCCTCTCCACTACGCTATTCATACAAGGAGTGTGTGTGCTGATGTTAATAGGATCCTGAATAATGGTCTCTATCAAGTCTTGTGCCCACATTGTATTTGCCCTCCATTTCTCTTATGGCTGATTTACGGCCATCAATCATTTCTTCTGTGATGTCCCAGCCATGTTGACTATGGCCTATATGGAAACCTGGCTCTATGAGTATACAATGTTTGAGTCCCACCCTCTTCCTTGTGTTGCCTTTTTTCTTTTTTTTTTTTTGAGGAAGATTAGCCCTGAGCTAACTGCTGCCAATCCTTCTCTTTCTTCTGAGAAACACTGGCCCTGAGCTAACATCCGTGCCCATCTTCCTCTACTTTATATGTGGGACGCCTACCACAGCATGGCTTGCCAACCAGTGCCATGTCCACACCCGGGATCTGAATTGGCAATCCCTGGGCTGCCAAAGTGGAATATGCGCACTTAACCGCTGGGCCACCTGGCCGGCCCCTGTGTTACCTTTTATTGGTACTGTGTGTTCCTATGTCTGGGTTCACCTGGATCTCTATCACATGTAATTAGCAGAATGGAGGAAGAAGTCTATTCGAACTGCAGCACCCACCTCACTGTGATGACTTTCTAATATGTGCCTTTTGCTTACACTTCCTGTGCCTGAGATCCCGCCAATCTCCTACAGATGTCATTGTTCTGGCTGTCTTCCACTCCCTCCTGACCCCAAGGCTCAACCCCGACTCTACAGCCTGAAAAACAAAGAGGTGATGGGGCCCTGAGAAGAGCGATTTAGAGAATCCACTCGGTGAAAAGGTAGACAAACCATCTGTCTTAGTCTCCAGGTCTCAGTTACACATCTTTTCAGCTGTGTCCAGTCATGAAGAAAACTGATATTCTGTGTCTAGAGTGAAGGAACTAAAATTAATCTAGAAGATTAAAAAAATTAAAGTTTCACATAATAATTGTATATTCTAAGGCATCATTTTTGTTTATCTTTGTGAACCTCTCTTTTCAGCAATACTAAAGCAATGGATTTTCCACTAACTCATGGGCAAGGGGGCTTAACTAACATGTATAAATGAAAACAGAAAATGCACAAACATGATGTCATTCAGCATACCAGTTCTACAATTCTTTATCTCTCAAAATTAGTAAATTAAGACCAAAGAACAATAAATGACTTAGGATGGACCCGATCTAATTGGAACCAAATATTTTATTTATTTGTATAATAATTTACATTTTTTCACCCTCATTGAATGTAATTGACTAATAAAATTGTATTGTTTTCAGTTGTGCAGTAGGATGATAGGATGCATATCCATTGTGAAACCATCACCACAGTCAAGCTAATTGACATATCCACAACCTTACATAGTTAATTTTTGTTGTTGAGAACAGCTAAGACCTAGTTGCTTAGCAAATTTCAGGTATGTAATTCAGCACCATTAACTATAGTCGCCCTATTCTGCATTAGAGCTCCAGAACTTCTTATCCTGCATATCTGAAGTTACGTATCCTTTGACTAAAATTTCCCCATTTCCCCCATAGTCCATCCTCTGGTAAACATCATTTTACCCTCTGCTTCTAAGAGTTTGAATTTTTTATATTTCACATATAAGTGAGAACATGCAGTATTTTTCTTCCTGTGTCTTCCTTATATCACTTAGCATAACATCCTTCAGGTTCATCCATGTTGTCACAGTGAGCGACAAGATTTCCTTTTCTAAGGCAGAATAGTATTTCATTGTTTATATTTATTTATATTTATTTATATTTACCACATTTACCACATTATTTATATTTACCACATTTTCTTTATCCATTCATCCATCCATAACCACTTAGATTGTTTCCATGTCTTGGTTTTTCTGAATAATGGTACAATGAACATGGGCATACAGATACCTCTTCAAGCCAATGACTTCATTACCTTTGGATATACACACAAAAGTGAAATTTCTGGGCCATATGGTGGGTCTATTTTTAATTTTTTGAGGAACCTTAACTGATTTTCATAATGACTGTGTCAATTTGCATTCCATCAACAGTGGGAGAGATTTGAATAGATGATATAATTCTTGACATTTTATACACATGTCAATTAAGCATTTACTAGAAAACTAAATTATTAGAAGTTTAACTTGTAGAATAGTAATTGCCTATAACTTGCTTCTCTCCAAATTTAAATTAAGTGGAATTATTTCTTCACAAGGAACAGGATGAAAATGTCATAATAATGTGAAAAAAATGTGACAGTTGCTTGTTGTTAAAAGATTTGCTTTATCCAACTTAACTACATGCTTCTAGAATTTGGGGAAATTTGAAAAATATTTAAAAATATACAAAAATATTAAAAAGACAATTGTTGCTTAAGACCAGTGACCAAATACTTACTAAGTACTTCACACATTGTGAGGAACATTAAGACATATTTCAGACTAAATGGTGAGCCAATGACAATTGCAAGTTAGCATAAGCCTTTTGTTCTTGCATTACAATAAACCAATCAGCCATAAAATTTTCTAAATGTTTTCTACTTGAACATTTTTTAAGATCTCTCTTCTTCAATTCCTGTTATCACTTCATTACTCTAGGTCCTCCTTCTCTCTTTACTGGAATATTTCCTAGCAAGATTTTCTAACTGAATTCAAATGGAGTTTGGAATTCAATATCATTAGCTAGGGTTCTTAAGTGCAAAAAGAGAAATAAATTCAGTCCAATATAAACCGATAATATAACACTAAAAATGATTGAAAGACTTATAGAATCTTCAGAAATAGAGGTGAATCTTGTCTGAAGACTGCAACCATGAAGAATGTCCAAGATGAGCCTGAGGATGAGTCCTGTGATGATACCTCTGTTGCTCCATCTGGGTGCCATTGACAGCCTCAGAAACATGTGATGAGCTCCTCTAGAAACGTCATGAGTTTACTTCTGTTGCATCCATATTCCCTTAGAGGCTGTGCACTTGCCCTGGTTCTTTGAATGACACACTCCCAGGTTAAATCCTGCAGATAAAGAATCTAATGCATAGCGTAGACATATGTCTTGGTCATAGAAGTACATCAAGTAAGGAAGCAAGCATTTAGGTTCTACCGTAGATATGGAAATGTTTGCTTTATAAGACATCTCAAACGAGCTCAGATAAAAAATGATGATAAATGATTTCTAGACTTTCTGCTTAACCAGAAGTCCTGTGGCCCTTCGTTTATCTATTTACATGAGCCGTGACAAGTGAGATATAGGGATATGTGAGGAGTTTGTCTTAGTTACAATGTCTGGGGAAATAAATATGAGAGATTGGAAAAATAGAAACGATTCGATCTCTACTTCCTGATTAATTCACAAAGACTTCCTATGACTCTATTTGGGTAGACACAGTGAATGGTCACAGAGAGATAGCACCTATCATGAAGTTTGTGAAATTCATGTGTGACTATTGGTGCCTCTAAAGACTGGTGATCTAATGTGACTCAGAGCTGTGTAGAAAGGCCATATCTACATTTCAGTAGTGAATGTAATACGGTGGCAACAATACAGGAAGTTCTCTTACTTCCTTTGGTATCTCAAAGCTCCTGCATCTTTCATATTTTCCAGAATGGTGTCTTCTTGGGGAGGATCCCAATAACCATTCTCATAAGCTAAGAGAATCTAGAGATGATTGTGTTATTATGACTGCAGTCTCCCAGCACAAGCCTGTTTTCCTTCTATCTCCCTTTCAATCCTGACTGGCTTGAATTTCTCCTAGAATTTCTTAGCTACAATATATATTGATCATGTTAATCTCCTTAGTATGGTAAGTAATTATCTCCTTTAGCTTGTAAACCCCCTCATTTGCAGCAACATACAGTACAATGTCCTACCTAAAACTTTATCTTGTCTTCATGCTAAATTGAATGGAGTTCTCTGAAATGTTTTGACAAGTCAGAATTGCATCAGGTATACAATGGCCTGTATCTTCAATATATTATCCACCATCCTCACAAAAAGTTCTTTGACTGGATAATTCTTCTTTCTCACTGATCTCAAGTTTCAGATCAGGAGTCATTTACACAAGGAAGCTGTATCCTTCCTCTCTGCTTGCATAGATCCCAATATCCTACAAATAAAACATGCCATCATCATATGGGAATCATCTTTTTCACTATCCTTCCATGGACCATTAACTGTTATTTTTCTTCTTTAAAAGCATTCTTAAAATATGATTTACAAACACTTGGTAGATTTTCACAAATAGGAAACACTGAAACAGGCGTCCTGACTGGTGAGCAGACATGTCCAGAACCTCACCAGCTACCCCTGTGCTCTCTTTCATTATCTATCACTCAAAGAGTAGTCCATTTTACAACTTCTGACTGCATAGATTAAATTTGTCATTTAAATGTTTTATTTGTATATCATGTGCCTTTTTGTATCTGTCTTCTTTTCCTTCACATTATGTCTGTAAAATTCATTCCAGTCATTTGTGCATTTGTAGATCATTAATTCACGTTGCTACTGAATACTCTATTTGGTAACTATCCTCTATTTACTCACTCAGTTTTGTTAACAGACATATGTGAATATTGTAGGATTTAACTATTACAAATGTTGCTGCTATGAATATTTTGTACGTGTCCTTTGGAGACTTTATTAAAAAATTCTGTTGGAAAAGACCTAGAAGTGGAAGTTCTCAGTCATTGGACATGCTTATGTTCACCTTTTTTCATCAGCTTTATTAAAGTACAATTGGCAAATAGAAATTGTATATATTTATGATGTGCAACATGATTTGATATATATGAACCATTAACTGTTAACCGTCAATGGCTTTCTTTTTTCTTTTCCATACTCCCAGATCTTGCTTACTGAGTATTTGTTCTACTTTCGAAATATTTGCACATCAAAGCATGTCTCAGTTATTCTTAGCCCAATGCATTTCCACATAATTACTAGAATTAGTTTATAAAATTTCCACCAAAAAATTGGGATTTTGAGTGAGATTGCATACCATTTGGATGAAATTTGTGGAAAGAAAAAAATCTTTTACAAGTTGACTCGATTCATTAAAAAACATATCTCACCATATATATGTCAATTTATAAAGGCTTGAAACACATCCATATTCTATTAAATTAGTATAGAAATGTTTTCTTTTATGATTTTGTAGATATTTTCAAACAATTTTATGAAAATATTTGTCATCTGAATCTCGCATTTTTCAGAATGGGGCTTCTTTTTCAAAATATATAAATGTGATTGTTCATGTAAGAGCTGTGTGATTTTATGAATAATTTAACTGGACTGAATACAGAAATTTATAAAAAAAGAGCTGAGGAGTTTATTTAAGTTTCACACTCTTCTTTCTTCTCTTAAGATAAACCAGATGCCATGGTAAAAAAAAAAAAAATAGAGAGAGAAATGTACCAAACAGAAATTCTAGAACTGAAGAACACAATGACTGAACTGAAAAAACTCAATGCAGAGTCTGAACACTAGACTTAACGAAGCCAAAGACAGAGTCGGTGAGCTCAAGACAGGTCATCTGAAATTACCCAGTCAGCAGAACAAAAATAAAAAAGAGTGCAAAAGGGCTACAGAACTCACAGGATTCCACAAGTACACCAACATATGCGTTGTGGGAATCCGAGAAGGAGCAGATGAAGAGAAAGGGGCAGAAAGCTTATTTAAAGAAATAATGACAAAAAACTTTCCAAATCTGAGGGAAAAGAACATCCAGATCCATGAAGCCCAAAGAACTCAAAACAGAATGAACATACAGAGGTCTTCACTGAGACAGTTTATAATCAAAATTTCGAATATTAAAAAATATTTTTAAACAATTTTAACCAGGCCAATATTATTCCCTCTCAAGTAAAAGATGTAATTAACTTGGTTACTAGAAATCATGAGAAATGTAAGAACAATTAGACTATTTTCTTCAATAGCATTGTTTTATTAAATATTTTGCAAATATAAATGTACCAATGAGTACTATCATTATTTTCGTTATTAAGTTGAACTGTTTATAGTTTAATGGGTTTTTCCAACAGAATGGAAATAACTGGAGAATATGTAGTAACTAAAATAAATTAAAGATAACTCACATATGTGTGATACATTAAGAAGTTTTATGTATACATTTTTATTAAACTAACTAAATTTCATTTAATTTAATAAATTTGTAGGCCAATATAATCAAAACGGGGAAATAATATATGCAGACACAGGTTTACTGTGCACCTACTGAACAACAATGTATGAAATATACGATCCATAAAACTTTAGAGATGTAATAAGAATGTGAATAAATATATTTGTTTCTTTCCCCACTGAATTTACCCTTAACACACCTGTAGAAACATCTAAAGAAGTTATCAGAACTCCTTCTCCAAACGTGGCTTACAGCCATCCCGGGCAATTAGTGACTTAGCTTACATTTTCCGAGCCTCAGAGAACATACCCAAGTGAATACCAAAAAAAAAAAAAAAAAATGAGCATTAGACTAAATCTCCAGGTAAAGAAGCCCTAGAATCATTGTTGCTGCTGAGTTTCATTGGATGTACCTAAAATTTCAAGTATAGACATGAAAGTTTAATATGTATGTTGGTTTGGAAAATATTCAAGGAAATTTACAGAAAATGACTTTGTTCATTTTATGACAGTTGGACCACAGCCAGCTAACCAAGCCAGTGAGTTTGTGAAAGTGTGGAGATAATGAAAGGTATTAATCTTAATTGTATGTTTATCTTTATTAGCCGCTTAAGAGGAACTCTTCAGCAAGTGCTTAAGAGAGATTTATTCAGAATTAAGTACTTCTGTTTATAATAAGCCATGGATACATTCAGGCATCTCATTAACCAGGGAACTCCAAAAAGAAAATTCCATTTGAATATAGTGGGTTTGAATAAGATATATAAATATTTTATCCTTAAAAATAAGAAATGGATGGGCTGCTTGAACACTTGTTCACATTTTTTCAGATATGAGTTCTTTATAAACCTAAAATGTGATATTATACAATTCTGAGAACTGATCTATTTGTGAACAATTGGTCATGAAATGACAATAAAATATGGTAAAATTGACAGAAAAGCAGATGATGATATTGTCTATGAACTACCGTTCTGGAACTATGGTGAATAATACGTGGGCCTAGATGCAACAATACCATATTCTGAAATATAATTGAAAATACTTATGATACTCTATGATACAATATACAATAAAAGTTTATATGAATTTCAGTGATACTTCAAATGTGAGAAGAGTTTATTTGGCCATATTTGGCCCAAGACATTTATAGAAAAAATGAATTTGCAGGATAAAGAATATTCACTGAAGAAGAGAGGATGCATTGTACCCACAGTCTGTGATCTATCCTCTGGGAACAGGGAAGACTGAAGCCAAGTCAACAATGCTTGACAGCAGTGTAGGTAACATGAATTACATTCTTCAGATGTAGAGGTGTTTTCATTCAAGGACATTAGGTGATCACAAAAGTATCGATTTCAATGTTAGCCACTTTGGCAGTGTTGGTTACCATTTGTATTCAAATCACTTAGAATTTAAGGTGGCAGTTTAGAAACGAGTGATGTAATCCATGTAAGAGTTTTAAGTTAAGAAGCAAAAGATCTGAAATGCAGTTTGAGGTTGAGCGAGTGGCTGCACATTTTCGATGCTGTTCAGAAGGAATTGTAGAGTATGAAATTGACAACAGAAAGTGGTTTTGGAGCTGATCCATAAATGTGCTCTCTAGAGACAAAGTGAGATGAGGGTCATGAGAAGAGGTAGGGCCTAATCACATTGGAGTGTGCTTTGGATGTGCCCAAGTGAAACTTGAAGAATAAACCTAACACTTAATGGTCCACATCCTCAATAAAGATTGTAATGGATAGCCTTTCCTAGTTCCTGCTGCTTTATTATATTTTTTTCCCACGAAAGAAGAGAGGTTACATGGCACCCATGGTGATCTTAATGTTGCTTACTACTTCCTCTTTTACTCTCCACTCTTTTTAAATTTTAATTTTTAAATTAATTTTCTGTTTGTTGAGTTGTAGGAGTTCTTTACATATTCCCTGTATCAATCCCTTATCAGATGTATATTTTGCAAATATTTTTCCATCTGTGGGTTGCTGATTCACCCTGCTGATAAAATTCTTAGATGCACAGGAATTTTCTAATTTGATGAAGTCCAGTTTATCTATATTTTTATTGTTTTACGTGCTTTGACGTCATAGTCAATAAAGCACAGCTAAATCCAACATCATGAAATGTTTCCTCTATGTTTTCTTCTAAGAGTGTATACTTTTAGCTCTATATTTAGCTCTTCTGTTCATTTAATTTTTGTGGATAGTGTAAAGTAATGGTACAATTTTGTTATTTGCATCTAGATATCCAGTTTTCTCACTGCGATTTGTTGAAAGGATGTCTCCATTGAATGGTTTTGAGATCCTTGTCAAAAATTTGACATTTGACCGCACATGTGAGGATTTTTTTCTGGTATCTCTATTTTACTGGTTTATGCTTGTCTTTATGCCAATACTACACTATTTTTATTATAATAGCTTTTTAGTAAGTTTTGAATGAGAAAAAAATGAGTTCTCTAATTCTTTTTTATGGTTATTTTGGCTGTTCAGAGCACCTTGAGATTTCATATGAATTTTAGGATGCATTTTTCCATTTCTGTAAATAATCTCATTGGGATTATGACAGGCATTTCACTGAATCTGAAGTTACTTATGGTAGTATCGACATCTTAATAATATTAAGTTTTCCAATCCACGAACGCAGGATGCATTTCTCTTTATTTGTCTCTTCTCCAATTTCTTTCAGGATCTTTTATGATTTTCAGTGCACATATTTTTTGCTTTCATTGTTAAGTTTATTTCTAAGTATTTTATTCTTTTTGATGATATTATAAATGCAATTGTTTTCTTATATTCTTCTTAGGATTGTATGTTATTAGTGTACGGAAATACAACTGATTTTTGTATCTTGCAACTCTGCTGAACTTCTTAGTTCTAACAGATTTTTATTTGTGGACAGTTTAGAATGGAAACCTTCCTGCTCTGCATGCCACCCACTTCCACCTCTTTTTCTGTTTCCCATCCTTTCAACATAGTTACATACCGCTTTGGGTCTGGGGGGCAAAGTTGACAGCGTTGTTTCATCTTCCAGCATATATTGCTAAAATACGAAAATATAAACTACAATAAAATCTAATGATAATTTAGTTACTATTTCTTTGTATAGTTCTTTTCATTATTATGGCTATTTACTCCGTCAGGGCACTTTTCAGGTCATAAATTTATCAGCAATGTTGACAGTTTTCAGAAAGTATTTTCAAGAAGACATTCAGCATTTTCAAGAAAATATCTTTCAATAAAATATTTCTCATTTACTTTTCTGTGTTCTGTTCATGATGTTTGAATATGGTGGATCATATATATCAATTCTGAAAAATTTTTTTTGATAATATTAACTCCATTATTATTTTGCTAATTGCATTTCTAGGAATAACAAGCATACACTGGTTTCCCTGTATTAACTCTCTAATTATCCTAACTTTTCAAAATGGCAATCTTTTTATTTTGTTGTTGCTGTATTCTTTTAATTCTGGTAGATTTTTTCACTTTGTCTTTGAAACTTTCACCTAATCATTTGATGAACTATTATGTATTTTTTAATTTGCAAACCCTTTCTTATTATCTGACACTTTTTAAATTAATCTAATAATACATCGTGGAATGATAATGTTTCATACTTCTTTAAAGATATGAATCCTGATTTTTAAAAATGTGCTGTCTTTCTGCATTTTCCCAATCATGTGTAACTCACTTTATATTTGTGTGGGGTGTGTGTGAATACACGTGTGTTTGTGTGTGTATGTGTGCACATTTGTGCATCTTCCTCTTTCATGTTGGAAGCTTCCTTAAAAGTCTGGGAACATTGGCTCTAAAATAATATTTAAGACTAAAACATCGCGCACTGTGTGGAGCTTGTTCACTTCCGACGTCTCTGGAGGAGAAGCCTCCTCCTACCTCCGTGAAGACCGTCAAGGTGCCAAGTCCTTTTTCTCCATTTAAGTAACTGAACATTTCTCTAGCCAAATTCTTTCTTTCAGAGAATCCTGAACTGTTTCATTTCTCATTGTGCCTTTTGCTCACCTGCTGTCTTTAATTTATAACACATCCAGTTGTTTATCATCATAATAATTGGGTTTTAAAAGAGAGAAATGGTAAGTATATATGCTTAAATTCACACACTTATCTAGAACTGGAGATAATTTTAAATACAAAAAAAAGGGAAAAATGAATAAGACAAAGTGTCATAAAGCAATGTATAATGTTATATACATGTTAGAGAAGCAGAGAGACAGAAAACATCCTCTTGGGGAGATGTTGAGCAGAGTGATGACAGCCACAATGAGCATGTGTGTAGATGTTGGAGCAGAGGGTCTTCTTTAACTGCAGCACTCAGAACCTGAGTGAGGAGGCAGAAGAGAATGACTTTGCATAAGTGCAACTTGACAATAACGATTTATGCTATATTTCAGAACAGATGAACCAAATGATAATACCTGACTTCAGGAAAACTTGACTTGACGTTATTGTGAAAAGAAGATTTAAGAAAGACAAAGCTCCTCAAACATGAGCTGATAGACTACTTCAATTTTAGAGGTAAGTTTTAGTGAAAAATATGAAAGAAAAATCATCCCTTAAGGGTCATAAACATTTATTGATACTAGAACTCTATCATATATGGGTTTCCATAAATTTTCTATGCATGAACTTTGAATACAACAACTGATGTTAATGATATCTGAGTTTGTGTAGGGCAGTAAAACATATTTATCCTAAGGAGATCAAAATAGAAATCTTGTTTTTAAAATATTTTAATAGATTCTTAGAAAACACTTTGGCCACAAATGTTCGCATTTTCACATTTTAATCTCTGGATCAGAAAATAAAGTTTATTTCTCCCAAAATAGATAAGTTCAGTTCTTCATTTAAGAGCTATGAAATTTTAAATAATACACAGTCTAAAATATTAAGTTAAAAAGAGATTATAGTTTTATACTCAAATCACTTACTCTTGTGTCTGTCTCTAGGAAAAATCATGTTAATGCTCCATGGAAAATTATAATCTAACATCAACTGATTTTATTTTATTGGGGTTGTTTCCACTGTCAAAAATTGGCCTGTTCTTCTTCATTCTCGTTGTTCTCATTTTCCTAATGGCCTTGTTTGGCAGCCTGTGCATGATTCTCCTCATCTTCCTGGACTCCCAGCTCCACACACCCATGTATTTTTTACTTAGTCAGTTCTCCATCATTGACTTGAATTACATCTCCACCATTGTCCCCAAAATGATTTCTAATTTTCTCTTTGGAAACAAATCTATCTCCTTCATTGGATATGGGGTTCAGAGCTTCTTTTTCTTGACTTTAGCAGGTGCGGAAGCGCTGCTCTTGACATCTATGGCGTGTGATCGTTATATAGCTATTTGCTTTCCTCTCCACTATCCCATTCGTATGAGCAAAAGAATGTGTGTGCTGATGATAAGAGGATCTTGGATAATGGGCTCTGTCAACTCTTGTGCCCACACCACATATGCCTTCCACATCCCTTACTGTTGATCCAGGGCCATCAACCATTTCTTCTGCGATGTCGCGGCCATGTTGACTCCGGCCTGCATGGATACCTGGGTCTATGAGTACACAGTGTTTGTGAGCACCACCCTCTTCCCCGTGTTTCGTTTCATTGGCATTGCATATTCTCATGGCGGTGTTCTCCTTGCTGTCCACCGCATGCACTCAGCAGAAGGGAGGAAGAAGGCCTATTCCACCTGCAGCACCCACCTGACTGTGGTGACTTTCTATTATGTGCCACTTGTTTACACTTATCTACACCCAAGATCCCTAAGATCGCCAACAAAGGACAAGGTTCTGGCTGTCTTCTACACCATCCTGACCCCACTGCTCAGCCCCATTGTCTACAGCCTGAGAAACAGAGAGGTGATGGGGGCCCTCAGAAGAGTGATTCAGAGAATCTGCCCTGTGAAAATGGAGACAGAGCTTTTTGCATGTGTAGCCAGGACTTGGATATACGTTCATTCACCAGTGTACAGAATTAAAAATATTATTTTATGCTTAGGGTGCAAGGACCACAATTAATCGAGAGAAGAAGATTATCACTTAGGTCTGGACAAAATTCTCTTGTAAATATATATGCATGTGAGTATATATATACATATATAAAATTCTAAGCCTTATCTTTTTTCTTCATGATGCTTTTTCCCATCAATTTCAAATAAATTTCCAAATTAATTTATTTTTTGCTGATGTGATGTTGATGATAATTATTGTTTGTCATGCAGCAACGAAAGGAGAAACTAACTGAAGTTGTCATTCATCATAGCAGTTCTACTATTTTCAAAAATATCTAAAACAAAAATAAATTTTTCCTGAATGTCAAGATCTAATTGAAAGTCAGAAGACTTCTTGTTATTCTCATAGTAAACCTGTAATTTACCATGCCAGTTAGTCTTTCTTTTAATTTAAAGAAACTTATCATTACAGGTATTTAGCTGAGACTTCAAGAATTCATCAGGGGTTCAGAATTCCTTATACTACTCTGAGTGGAATATGAGAGGTTTATGTCTCTAATAGGGTGATGAATGCTAAGGAAACGATTTAATTTCAGGTATACCTCAGGATCAACAATAAAAACGTGGAGGTGCTAACAGAGGTCAAGGAAATTGTGCAGTTAATTATACGATGAGTGGCTCAAAGGTTTAGTCAAATTAGTGGGAATTCATTAATCAAGGACATTCCCACACCCATCACTGGTTTTCTACATATACTGTTTGCATCCTAAGTAATGTTAAGAAACAAATTCAACTGAATAAATTTTAAAGGTTGTATTGGTTATATTTAATGAATCGGGCAACATCCCATCTAGTAAACAGAAAGGAGCTCTGAAGAACTTTACACAATGAAACACTCTTATAGGCAGAAGCAGGCAGGGCAAGAAAGTTACTCTTGCAAAGAGCTGATTGTTTCAGGCAAGGTCACCTTCCCTTGGGGGATGGCAGGAGTCCATTAGGTGGGTTACGTCACTGGTGCTGAAGGGGTAATTCCAGATTGACTGGTTTGAGACTCCAACCCTGTGGAAGGTTGAAATTGTAATTAAGTTTGGTATCAAATCTCAGTTTTGTGATTTGGGCTTAGCGCATACGACTCCATTCTGAACCTTTTGTCTCTTTTTTAATAGTAGCCACTGCTACTCGTAGCATTAGATAATGTCTCTCAGATGAGATTTTATTCCCCATTACTGCATCTCATAGCTCTACTGAAATATGTTGAGAGAAGCCAACATCTATGGATCAATTTTACTCATTGATATTATGGCTCAGTCGCTATCACAAATAGATCCCACCATTACATCCAATAAAAATCCATCAGCTCCAGTAAACTCCCTCGGTGAAATGCCCATCAGTGATGAGTGCAGAAACGCTCTTTACCCTCTCAGGTATGGCAGGAGGGGAAGGGTCATACTCCACAGAATTTGAAGGGCACAGCACAAAATGAAAATACGAGGCTTCTTGTTCAAAAAGCAGGAAAGACTACCACTATTGGTGCTAAAGTATAAAGTTTCTTCCTTCAGAATTAATTTATTAGCTATAAAATGAAATACAAATTACAAACAATATGTTTGTATTATAATTTTATATATAATCAATAGATATAGTTTATTATGTAATATCAATATTGGTCATAAGATTTTTCTGGAACTCTTTTCTCCAAATTTATCTTCATCAAAATTTATAGTTTTAGGAACTTCGGTTGTTGTCAATATAATTGAAAATATTGTCAGTCACTGGTGGCAAATGCTAAGTTGCAATTACGTTTTGGTGATTTTTAATTTTGAGAAGAATCTGCTTAAGTTATCGGAGATATTAAGAGTGTTTGTGGGTTATGAAAATTTGGACTGAATTTCTGATACCTTATATAAAAATATAAATTACAGTAAAGATAGAGCTAATGATTCTCAAGGAGAATTTTTTATAAAAAAATTTCTCTTATGAATAAATTTCAACCTATCCATATCAGCCAATTTCATGTAACTCTGAATTTAATTTTAAATATAAAGCTAATAAATGGCATTTTAAAATAAAAAATCTGAATGAAAATAAACTTAAAGCTTCCAAATGATGGTCTCACTATTTCAAATCATGCTTATTGCTACCTAACTTCAATGAAAAGGACACATTCTGACAATTATTTCACGTTTATTCTTTATAAATAAATGAACCTACATTGTTGATTTGACTTCCATATGACTTTCTTTGACAAGGAAAAGAGCTTAAGAGAGATTGTCATCTATGAGCTTAATTTTAAAGAAGTGAGAAAGAAAAAAGCAGACTGACAGTTGTCTACTCAGCTTGTCTGATTAAACAGCTGGGTCACGCGGTCCTGTTGATCATCACTAACTGGAGTCGGGAAGACCTGTAGGGGGAGCTCTCACACCTTGTCACATGTCATCAATTACTCCAAACAAGAAGACACAGAAGCTTGAATCTCTGACAGAAAGTACAACTACTTCACCACTGAAGGGAGATTTCTCTCTCTACCTGCCAGTAGCCCAGCCAATAAGAAACGCCACAGCTCAGCCACCGAGAAGTTGTTGCCACCCTGAACTTCTACTTTTCCCCAATGAACTTCGTTTAGAATAGACCATCCTTACTCTCTTCTTTCATTATAAAAGCATGCTCCTCTCCTTTCTTGTCTGGATTTGCCTGTGGTTCACTATAGCATGCACATCCCAAATGGGAATTCTTTTGGCTATTCCAAAATAAACTCATTTTGAGGGTAAAAATAATAAAATTAGCTTTAACGTTGACAAAACATATTTCTATATATTTTATCCTGAATAATGTCAAATGACGTGCGACAAGAAAGGCCCGTTTGGTCTTTTTTTTTTTAAGATTTAATTTTTTTTCCTTTTTCTCCCCAAAGCCCCCCGGGTACACAGTTGTATATGCTTCGTTGTGGGTCCTTCTAGTTGTGACATGTGGGACGCTGCCTCAGCGTGGTTTGATGAGCAGTGCCATGTCCACGCCTAGGATTTGAACCAACGAAACACTGGCCGCGTGCAGCGGAGTGCGCGAACTTAACCACTCGGCCACGGGGCCAGCTCCCTGTTTGGTCTTTTTGTCCCTCTTTATAATGGCTGTTTTTAAATGTGTGCTTTTTAACTCTGATGAAGTAAGATTTCATATAAGATCTACTTTATGGACTGTATTAGATCAAGTGGAGATAAGCAAGTAATATGGTTGGGATGACAATGTTACATTTTTAAAATGGCAAATAAAAGAAATGTGCTATGGAGGGCAGATCTCAGAACTGCATTTGTTGATATGCATCTAGAAGATAGAGTAAATGTTAGATATCAAATTGTAATTAAAAATATTTAAACACTATACACTAAAGCTATCCAAATACTGAATAGTTTCATTTCCTATATACATTTATTTTATATATGATACAAATATTTTACATATATTTATATGTAATGTGTATATTATCTATATTATCTGTATACTATTACATTTATCTTGAAAAGAGAAGATTGTTATATATGCCTGTCAAAACAAATATGTAAGGGCAAAATGAAAGTGGTGGCTATACATAAAGAGTGGAAACTAAGAAACCCTTAGACGAGGCTTTCAATATCCACAAGGAACCCTCTGTTCTGTGAATGTTACAAAGTAACATAGATCACTCAGGGGCACTGTTTGGCCGGTTGCTAAACCACAGTTGTGTGTGTGGTCTGACCAGTAATCAGTTATCTAAGTAATTTAGTCTGTGCGCTGTAACCAGTCTTTGTTTAAAGGTAGTTGGCAGGAAGAAAATATGAAAGAGGAGTGGGGTGTAAATAGATTATAAAATCAAAACTGATTTTCCAATGATAAATGTTAGTGTCGTTTCTCCTGAGGCTTGTGCGTTAACGGAGGACTCAATAATATATTCTGTCTGTTTTTCAAAGGTGAGTTAGGGGGTTTATGGAACAACGACAAAAAAACCAAAAAACTTTTATTTGGGAACAAAGAAAAGGCATCAGGATTACCCAGTAATTGGAATTCACAGTGTGATTGCTTTGTTCTCACGGACACTGTTCACAGGGAGTTTCCAGTTCGTGGTTTGCTTTCTCCAACTTGAACATCACCTGGCCTCCCACAGAGACTATTTACGAAAAACAGGGCAGGTTAAAAGCTCAGGGACTCAGTAAAGATTTACATTGTCTCTCACATAACATGAAAAAAAGGCTTGAAAGCAGCTTTGTTTCCTTTGCTAACCAACTTCCGAGAGCTGGGAGCCCTGCCAGTTCAACTCCTTCCTGGACAGGCCAGGGCACTTGTTAGAGTCTACACTATAACAATAACAACTTAGAACTAAGTAGGAGAAATTACAAGCACTTGCACCTGTAGTTTGGATCCAAAAAGAAAAGCTTGTTAAAACATCCCTGGGGTTTCCAACTCAGCTCTCCCAGGCATTTTGGAAAGTAATGAGGTCCCACATGAACATAAGGAGAATTTGGCAACAGTGAGATAAAAAAGAAACTTTGAGAACAAGTTTTAGGTTTGCCTCATGCAATTCTCATACACAATGCATGGACCTTTCGCGTCTCATTAAACTCGGTGTGTCTGTGTTGACAAGCACATCGAGAAGAACTCATTTTCACCCAAATATTCATTTTTACATTACTTTTGAACAGATGCCTTTTTGAAAATCTTAAAAAAACAAACCTTTCAAACAGTTGGCTAACACGCATGAACTAACACTCATTCAGTTTTTAAATTACGGATAATATCCGTATTAACATTATAATGACTCTGTACTACAGATTGACACGGTACATCGTAACAGCTCCGAAGGATTCTTCCTTGATGCATCTCAACACATCCTTGAAGCACCTCAACATGGACTGGAGAGGAGGCACTTGGAAGGAAATCAGAATGTACACTAAATAATACAGTCAACTTTTGGGGCGTGGATGGAAGTGGGGGGCCTCCATTTAAAAAGTAAAGTATGGTGGCACTGCCCCACTGGTCGGGGAACAGGACACCTTGTAAAGTGTGCCAGGAGTGTAACCTGTTTGGAAGGTGCGGTTCGCTCCAGGGTACATGTTGGGGGAGTAGGCGGGAGCCGCTGCTGCGTAGCCCATGGGGAAACCAGCTGGATAACCAATTCCTTTGGCATTGGCATAGGGAACCCCAGAAGAACCAGGGCTATAAACAGGATTCATGATTTCAAGAACATGACATCCACAACCACGGCTAAGACAGAGGTCCAGATCAGCGCTGTCCAACAGCACTTTCTGCAGCGATGAAGCTCTTCTCCATGTGGGCCGTCCGATAAGCACCCATCACCTAAAAGTAACAATCGCTCCCCTCGCCGCGGCGGGCGGCCTGGGCCTCGCTGACCAGCGCGCCGGCCAGGGGAGCGCCGCGAGGCCTGCTCCGATGCGGGGCCCGAGCCGCCAGGGCCAGTGTCCGCCGCCGCCGCGGGCCTCTCCCCTGCTCCGCGCCCGGCGCGCCTCTCCGCAGCCCGCGCGACCCGCCCACGCTGCTGCATCTTTTGTTTTTATATATTCTTTGATATTTTTGTTTTTCTCCCAACATTGTAGTATGAAAATTATTTTATAAATGAGTAAGTTGAAAGACATATACAGTCAATGCTCATATTTCTACCTTCATTTAACTGTTTGTTTTATTTGTTTTATCCCATATCTATATATTTATGAATGCCTTTCTCTATTTAGTCCATTTTATTTATCTATTTTATTTGTTTCAAAGTGAATTTCAGACACTGGTACACTTTAGCCCCTGAACATTTGAGGATAGATATATAATATTAACTAACTAGAGTTGTTTGCTTAGTTTTAAATTTTATTTCTATATTTTCAATTAAAAAATTAGTATGTAAAACTACATATGCTATATTTTTACTTAAATACAATTAGATACACAAATTTAAGTGTACCACTCAATGAATTCTGGCAAATGCATACACCCACGTAGTGTGTTGCATTTATCCTGCAGAAAATTTCTTCCTCCTATGCCCATTCCCGTTAATCCTTGCCCCAAACCCCAGAAGCTTCAACATCGTTCTGACTTTTTACCACCTTGGATTAGTTTGTTTTCTGGACGTTTATACTAGTGGAGTTCTATGGCATCCAGTTTTGAGTAAGAGTTCTGTCATTCTACATGTTTTTGAGATTCACCCATGTTGTAGTATGTATAAATACTTGATTTGTTGCTGTTGGTTAATTTAAACTCTTTTCTTTTGAGAGATAATTTTAGATTCATATGCTATTGTAAGATATAATGTAGAGAGATACTAAGTAACTTTTACCCATCTTTCCTCAAGGATGACATCTTACAAAACTAAAGTACAATAATTATAACCAGCACAGAAACATTGATAAAATTTATCAATATTTCTCAGATTTTCCTAGTTTTACTTTTCTCAAAAGTATGTGTGTAGGTGTGTGCGTTTAGTTCTATGTAAGTTTATTATGAATGTAGGTTAGAGTGTCCTCCACTGTGGTCAAGATACAGATCAGGTTCATTACCATGAGAGTCCATCAGTTTGCCATTTACTGCCATACCAACACACCCTCCCCTAATTCGTGGAAATCATTAATTTATTCTCAACTCTATAATTCCATCATGAATTACATGAATTTATGTATATTACATAAATATTATATGAGAGGAGTTTTATACACTATATAATTTTTCAGGACTGGCTTTTTTTCACTGAGCATAATTGTCTGGAGATTCATTCAAGTCATTGAATGTAACAATTCCAAAAACTTAGACCATTTTTAATTAATTTGTTTTTATGTTGGAAATGGAAACATCTTGTATATTTTTTAACACTAGAAAAGAGGGGACTGGTGAAAGAGAAAGTTGACTAATATAAAGTTATTACCATGCAAGCTGTAGTTGAAATTATTCTGTTTAATATAATAAATTTATATAATAAATTTAAAAATCTCAAACTACACTTCAACATACTAAACTTTTGAGATGGAATGAAAATAGTTAATAAGAGAAATTTTATAGGAGCTAATGTCTGCATTTAAAAAAAACCTTAAATAAACAACCTAACCTTGAAGTTTCCAAAGAACTAGTAAAAGAATAAATTAAGTCCTAAGTTTGTAGTAGAAATAAATAAAACTGAGACTGAAAACAATAAAAGAGATGAATTAACCTGAGAAATGCTTTTTTTTAAAGGTAAACAAAATTGGCGAAAATTTGGCTGGACTAATCAAGAAAAAAAAGAAAGAGGGGTCAAAAAATACAATCAAAAATGAAAGATTACACATTACAAATGATACCACAGAAATAAAAAGGCCCATTACGTATTATTATGAACAACTATATGCTAACAATTTAGATGGTCTGGAAGAAATGGATGAATTTCTAGAAATGTAAAATCTACCAAGACTGTCATGAAGAAACAGAAATGATATCTACATATACAATGTAATATTATTCAGCCATAAAAAAGAGTGAAATCTTGCCATTTGTGACCATGTTGTTGGACCCTGAGAACATTATGCTAAATACAATAAGTCAGACAGAGAAAGACAAATACTGTAGGATCTCTCTTATATGTGGAATATATCTATACAAACACACACTATTTATACACACTATGTACTATACACCATGTATATACTCTATAATATGTATGCTAGATATGTATGCTATGTACTATAGATAGATCGATCGATAGATAGATACAAGCTCATGGATACAGAGACCAGACTGGTGGTTGCCAGGGGTGGGAGGAAGGAGATGGGAGAAATAGTTAAATTGCTGTTTGTTTTTGTCTAGTTTAAATCAATTGAACAAAAAAGTAGAAATAAAAAGAAGTAGAAAATCCAAACAGACTAATATCAAGGAAGAAGATTGAATTAGTAATCAAAAATCTTCCAACAAATGAAAGTCCAGGATCAGATGGCTTCACTTGTGAATCTGACTAAACAATTAAAGAAGAATTAACACCAATCCTTCTTAAACTGTTTCAAAAAACGGAAGAGAAAGGAACACTTCCGAACTCATTTTATAAGACCAGAATTATCCTGATAGCAAAGCCCGATTAGGACACTAGAAGAAAAGAAAATTACAGGCTAATATTGCTGATAAACATAGATGCAAAAATTCTCAAACAAAAATTAGCAAACTGAATTCAACAGCGTATTAAAAGAATCATATACCATAATAGAGTAGGACATATCCCTGCTATGAAAGGATGTTTCAATATGTGTAAATCAATAAATGTGACATTAGCAAAATGAAGAATAAAAATCATACAATCATTCCCATAGATACAGAGAAAGGATGTGAAAAACACTTAACATCATTTCAGGATCAAAACATGATAGCTATAGTTCCCACTGTTGTATGATATATATGAATGTTGTTAAGAGAGTAAATTCTGAGTTATCATTAGGAGAAAAAATATTATTTTATTTCATGTATTTTTATTGTATCTGTGTGAGATAATGAATGTTAGCTAAATTTATTGTGGTAATCACTTCTCAATATATGTGAGTCAAAACATTTATGCTGTACACCTGAAACTCATACAGTGATGTATGTTAATTATATCTCAATGAAACTGAAAAAGACCTCTCAAACTAGATATGGAAAGAATGCAATTCAACATAATAGAGACTATGCATGACAAGCCCACAGCTTAACATCATACTCAACAGAAAAAGCTGAACACTTTCTCTCTGAGATTAAGAACAAGACAAGGGTGCCACTCTTGCCACTTCTAATTAACATAGTACTAAATCCTAGCCAAAGCAGTTAGGAAAGAAAAATAAATAAAAGGCATCTGAATAAGAAAGGATGAAGTAAAATTTCTCTGTTTGTAGTCGACATGATCTTACATATAGTAAACCCTAAAGACTCCACAAAAAACTGTAAAACCAATAAATGAATTCAATAAACTTGCAGTTATAAAATTAATATGCAAAATAAGTTACATTTCTATACACTAACAATATACTACCTGAAAAGAAATTAAGATCTCATTTACAATAGCATCAAAAAGAATAAAATATTAGGAATACATTTACTAAAGGAGGTGAAAATCTGTACACTGAAAACTATGAAATACTGATAAAAGAAACTGAAGACTCAAATAAGCTGAAGATATCTTGCGCTCAAGCATGGAAAGAATTGATGCTGTTATAATGTCCGTTATACCCTAAATGGTCTACAGATTCAAAGCAATGCTTATCAACATCCGATGGCTTATTCCAAGAAATAGAAAAAAAATCTAAAATTTGCATGGAACCCATAAGGCCCCAAATAGCTACAGCAGTCTTGATCAAGAACAAGCTGATTTCAAGCTGTGTCACAAAGATATGAATCAAAACCATATGGTAATGGTATAAAAAAGACATAGGCCGCTAAAAGAAAAAGAGAACAGAAATAAACCTGACTGATGTTTTTACAAAGGCACTAAGAAGGGGCTGGCCCCATGGCCGAGTCATTAAGCTTTGGTGGCTCAGGGTTTTGCCAGTTCGGATCCTGGGTGTAGACCTAGCACCACTCATCAGGCCATGCTGAGGTGGCGTCCCACACAGCACAACCAGGGGACCTACAAGTAAGTATACGAC